>NC_068433.1:31811631-31881631 GCF_023373465.1 Oncorhynchus keta | reverse complement strand
GAGAGAGAGACAGACATGGAGGGAGAGAGAGAGACAGACATGGAGGGAGAGAGAGAGACATACATGGAGGGAGAGAGAGAGACAGACATGGAGGGAGAGAGAGAGACAAACATGGAGGGAGAGAGAGAGACAGACATGGGGGGAGAGAGAGAGACATACATGGAGGGAGAGAGAGAGACAAACATGGAGGCAGAGAGACAGACATGGAGGGAGAGAGAGAGACAAACATGGAGGGAGAGAGAGAGACAAACATGGAGGGAGAGAGAGACAGACATGGAGAGGGAGAGAGAGACAGACATGGAGGGAGAGAGAGAGACAAACATGGAGGGAGAGAGAGAGACATACATGGAGAGAGAGAGAGAGACAAACATGGAGGGAGAGAGAGAGACAAACATGGAGGGAGAGAGAGAGACATACATGGAGGGAGAGAGAGAGACAGACATGGAGGGAGAGAGAGAGACATACATGGAGGGAGAGAGAGAGACAGACATGGAGGGAGAGAGAGACAGACATGGGGGAGAGAGAGAGACAGACATGGAGGGAGAGAGAGAGACAAACATGGAGGGAGAGAGAGAGACAAACATGGAGGGAGAGAGAGAGACATACATGGAGGGAGAGAGAGAGACATACATGGAGGGAGAGAGAGACAAACATGGAGGGAGAGAGAGAGACAGACATGGAGGGAGAGAGAGAGACAGACATGGAGGGAGAGAAAGAGACAAACATGGAGGGGGAGAGAGAGAGACACATGGAGGGAGAGAGAGAGACAAACATGGAGGGAGAGAGAGAGACATACATGGAGGGAGAGAGAGAGACATACATGGAGGGAGAGAGAGAGACAGACATGGAGGGAGAGAGAGAGACATACATGGAGGGAGAGAGAGACATACATGGAGGGAGAGAGAGAGACATACATGGAGGGAGAGAAAGAGACAAACATGGAGGGGGAGAGAGAGACAAACATGGAGGGAGAGAGAGAGACAAACATGGAGGGAGAGAGAGAGACATACATGGAGGGAGAGAGAGAGACATACATGGAGGGAGAGAGAGACATACATGGAGGGAGAGAGAGAGACATACATGGAGGGAGAGAGAGACATACATGGAGGGAGAGAAAGAGACAAACATGGAGGGGGAGAGAGAAAGACAGAAATGGAGGGAGAGAGAGACAGACATGGGGGGAGAGAGAGAGACATACATGGAGGGAGAGAGAGACATACATGGAGGGAGAGAGAGAGACATACATGGAGGGAGAGAGAGACATACATGGAGGGAGAGAAAGAGACAAACATGGAGGGGGAGAGAGAGAGACAGAAATGGAGGGAGAGAGAGACAGACATGGGGGAGAGAGAGAGACAGACATGGAGGAGAGAGAGAGACAAACATGGAGGGAGAGAGAGAGACAGACATGGAGGGAGAGAGAGACAGACATGGGGGGAGAGAGAGAGACAGACATGGAGGGAGAGAGAGAGACAAACATGGAGGGAGAGAGAGAGACATGGAGGGAGAGAGAGAGACATACATGGAGGGAGAGAGAGAGACATACATGGAGGGAGAGAGAGAGACAAACATGGAGGGAGAGAGAGAGACATACATGGAGGGAGAGAGAGAGACAGACATGGAGGGAGAGAGAGAGACAAACATGGAGGGAGAGAGAGAGACAAACATGGAGGGAGAGAGAGAGACATACATGGAGGGAGAGAGAGAGACAAACATGGAGGGAGAGAGAGAGACATACATGGAGGGAGAGAGAGAGACAAACATGGAGGGAGAGAGAGAGACATACATGGAGGGAGAGAGAGAGACAGACATGGAGGGAGAGAGAGACAGACATGGAGGGAGAGAGAGAGACAAACATGGAGGGAGAGAGAGACAGACATGGAGGGAGAGAAAGAGACAAACATGGAGGGGGAGAGAGAGAGACATACATGGAGGGAGAGAGAGAGAGACAAACATGGAGGGAGAGAGAGAGACAAACATGGAGGGAGAGAGAGAGACATACATGGAGGGAGAGAGAGAGACATACATGGAGGAGAGAGAGACAAACATGGAGGGAGAGAGAGAGACATACATGGAGGGGAGAGAGAGACAGACATGGAGGGGAGAGAGAGACAAACATGGAGGGAGAGAGAGACAAACATGGAGGGAGAGAGAGAGACAAACATGGAGGGTGAGAGAGAGACAAACATGGAGGGTGAGAGAGAGACAGACATGGAGGGAGAGAGAGAGAGACAGACATGGAGGAGAGAGAGAGACACACATGGAGGGGGGAGAGAGAGACAGACATGGAGGGAGAGAGAGAGACAAACATGGAGGGGAGAGAGAGACAGACATGGAGGGGAGAGAGAGACAGACATGGAGGGGAGAGAGAGACATACATGGGGGGAGAGAGAGACAGACATGGAGGGAGAGAGAGAGATAGGCATGGAGGGAGAGAGAGAGAGACAGACATGGAGGGGAGAGAGAGACAGACATGGAGGGAGAGAGAGAGACACACATGGAGGGGGAGAGAGAGACAGACATGGAGGGAGAGAGAGAGACAGACATGGAGGGAGAGAGAGAGACAGACATGGAGGGGGAGAGAGAGACAGACATGGAGGGAGAGAGAGAGTGTATATGCCTGCGTGGGGCTTTGGCTGCTTTCTCCACTCATTGGGGAGACCCATGTCATAGGCCTGTGTGTGTTTGTGTGTTTTTTGAAAGCCTGCAATTGTTTGTGTTTTCATGTGTACCGATGCGCTCGTGTGTGTGTCTGTTTCCTAAGGCTGTGTGTGTGTGTGTGTGTGTGTGTGTGTGTGTGTGTGTGTGTGTGTGTGTGTGTGTGTGTGTGTGTGTGTGTGTGTGTGTGTGTGTGTGTGTGTGTGTGTGTGTGTGTGTGCGGATGTGGATTCACGCGTGTGTGTATGTTTCCTAAGGCGGTGTTTCTGTGCGTGTGCGCGTGTGTATGTTTTCTAAGGTGGTGTGTGTGTGTATGTTTCCTAAGGTGGGGTGTGTGTGAGCAGATGCGCGTATGTTTCTTAAGTCGTGTGTGTGTGTGTGTGTGTGTGTGTGTGTGTGTGTGTGTGTGTGTGTGTGTGTGTGTGTGTGTGTGTGTGTGTGTGTGTGTGTGTGTGTGTGTGTGTGTGTGTGTGTGTGTGTGTGTGTTTCCTAAGGTGGGGTGTGTGTGTGTGTTTCCTAAGGTGGGGTGTGTGTATGTTTCCTAAGGTGGGGTGTGTGTGTGTATGTTTCCTAAGGTGGGGTGTGTGTGTGTGTATGTTTCCTAAGGTGGGTGTGTGTGTGTGTGTATGTTTCCTAAGGTGGGTGTGTGTGTGTGTGTGTGTGTGTGTGTGTGTGTGTGTGTGTGTGTGTGTGTGTGTGTGTGTATGTGTGTGTGTATGTTTGTGTGGGTATGTGTGTGTGTATGTTTCCTAAGGTGGGGTATGTGTGTGTGTATGTTCCCTAAGATGGGGTGGGTGAGCAGATGCGCGCGTGTTTATTAAGGCGTGTGTCTGTGTGTGTGCGCGTGTGTATGTATGTTTCCTAAGGTGGGGTGTGTGTGTGTGTGCAGATGCGTGTGTGCCTCTTGGCTGCTTTCTCCCACTCTTTCTGGGATCGTGTTCCCAGTCAGGGCAGCTTTGTGATGTCTGTCTTTACATGTATTTATTTATTTATATAACCTTTTAGTTTTTATCAGGGAGTCATACTGAGACCAAGTTCTCTTTTACAGATTAGACCAGAATTACATAAATGGCATAAAAGTTCTTAATTGGCCTACAGGCACAAAAACGTCAAATTTCAGAACATTTTGAAGATTGTTCCACATACAAGGTGCAAAAGAAAAATGAAAAGTTAATTTACCTAACTCAGTAGAGACTAGGGTTACAAAAAGTCTGAAACCTTCCGGTAAATTTCCGTACATTTTCCATGGGAAGTTGAGCCTGGGAATTTTGGGGAATTTTGCTTCGTCCATTGTTGGAAGTCCATTCTTCCATCACATGTACAGCTGATTCTCAAGATCTTATACACTAATGAGATGCTATTGAGCCCACGCTACTACACTGTCTGAGCTAAGGACTACATGCTTTCTGGTAAGTTTTGATTACAATACTGGGTGGGGTAAATATATTTTATATGACATATACATTATTTTTTTGTTAACTACAGCAAAGTGTGTTTAATTAATTTCTAACTTGTTAACAATTTCTGCTAGTTAGTTTTTGCTACCATATGGGTTTTAGCTTACTTGACCCTGCTAACTGAGGAGTGTTAATTCACCTGTTTCCATACATGTTTCATTTTAAAACATTTATCTTACAAAGGAGTTGTTTAATCTAACTGCTTAACTATTTATCTGTACATGGAATTGTATTTGTTTATTTTTTTACTCATTTTTTTCTATTCTTTACAGGAAAATGCCACGGGCACTATCTGATGTGTGGAGACATTTCACTGCAGCTTATGTAGAAGGAAAAGCTGTGTACATTTGCAAATACTGTGCCAAATCATATGTGAAGAATGCAACAAAGATGCAGAATCATCTGGCCAAGTGCATAAAGTTCCCTAATCACTCACAACTAGCAACCTCTGACAAAAGTCCCTCTTCTTCCATTTGAGGTGAAAATTATGAATCCGACACCTTATCATTAGCAACAGCTCATGGTCCTCCTGGAATCAGATGTTTTTTTGACTCAATGGAGGAACGTAGTCAGAGAAATGCTGATGAATGTCTTGCTCGAGCTGTGTATGCAACTGGTTCACCTCTGCTCACAGGAAATGTGTATCGGAAGATATTTCTGAATGTTCTTCGCCCAGCATACACCACTCCACATATGCTTTATCTACTCATTTGCTGGATGCAGAGTTCAACAGAGTGCAAGTGAAGGTCAAACAAATCATAGAGAAAGCAGACTGTGTTGCAATCATCTCTGATGGGTGGTCGAATGTTCATGGGCAAGGAATAATTAACGGCATCATCTCCACCCCTCAACCAGTATTCTACAAGAGCACAGGACACATTGGTCTCTACATTGCAGATGAGCTGAAGGCAGTCATCAATGACCTTGGACTACAGAAGGTATTTGCACTGGTGACAGACAATGCTGCGAACATGAAGGCTGATTGGTCTAAAGTGGAGGAATCCTACCCTCACATCACACCCATTGGCTGTGCTGCTCATGCATTGAATATGCTCCTCAAGGACATCATGGCACTGAAAACAATGGATACACTCTACAAGAGAGCCAAGGAAATGGTTAGGTATGTGAAGGGTCATCAAGTTATAGCAGCAATCTACCTCACCAAGCAGAGTGAGAAGAATAAGAGCACCACATTGAAGCTGCCCAGCAACACCCTTTGGGTTGGTGTTGTCATCATGTTTGACAGTCTGCTGGAGGGGAAGGAGTCTCTCCAAGAAATGGCCACATCACAGTCTGCTGATATGGGCAGCCCCATCAAGAGGATCCTCCTGGATGATGTATTTTGGGAGAGAGTGGTAAGCAGGCTGAAACTCCTGAAACCTATTGCAGTGGCCATTGCATTGATTGAGGGAGACAATGCCACCCTGTCTGATGTTCAGTCTCTGCTTGCAGATGTAAGAGAAGAAATCCGTACTGCCCTGCCCACTTCACTGTCGCTCCAAGCAGAGGAAACTGCAGTTCTGAAACATATCAAAAATCATGAAGACCTCTGCCTGAAGCCCATACACACCGCAGTGTACATGTTGGACCCCAAGTATGCTGGCAAGAGCATCCTGTCTGGTGCAGAGATCAACAAGGCCTATGGTGTCATCACTACCGTGTCTCACCACCTTGGCCTGGATAAGGGCAAGGTTCTTGGTTGTCTGGTGAAGTACACATCCAAGCAAGG
Source organism: Oncorhynchus keta (assembly GCF_023373465.1). NCBI lineage: Eukaryota > Metazoa > Chordata > Actinopteri > Salmoniformes > Salmonidae > Oncorhynchus > Oncorhynchus keta. The sequence continues at coordinate 31,875,787 of NC_068433.1, read as the reverse complement.
CTTTGGGATGGAGATGCAATAGGGCAGCCGTGCCAACATATCTCATCAGCCACCTGGTGGAAGGGACTTTGTGGATCTGAGACTCTTTCCCCTGTTGCCTCCATCATCCTCCAAATCCCATCAGCCTCCTCAGAGCGCAACTGATCCTTGTTTGGGAACACGCACACCAAAGCACGCAACAGGCTGATTAATACAAGGGTTGAAAAATTGGTGGCCATCTGGGCAAATTTGAGGCTTTTTGAGCCTGACAACGAGCCATCCTCAACAAGGTTGGAAAGTGACAGTGAAGATGAGGCCTCAGAGTCTGATGTTTAAGAGGTGGACATTGAGGAGGTCCAGGAAGAAGACATGGGAGCCTGAGAGGAAGACAACCAAAGCTTTAGTTTGTAGACTGTCATTGTATGTTGAAAATGTTTCTGGGAGATGCGATGGGTCATTGGGGATCATTCAATATTCCCTTTCTTTTGTTGTTCAGTGAAATCATCTCATGTGAAGAGTCAACTCATTTAATTCAAGTTCAATTCGTAACTAAATAGTTCATTTCTATGGGAAGGATTTAATCATTTGCAATTATGTTTACTTATAAGGTAAACGGTTTATGGTTCTGTCTCCATATGATATGGTAAATATATCCAATGCAAAAAACATCAACATTTAAATGGTATTAATATGAATTCCCATATAATCCCGTTAATTCCCATATATTCCCATTAATTCCCACGGAAAGTTTCCACCTCTGAATATTTCCCAAAATGTGCAACCCTAGTAGAGACCAAAGGAATTTCCAGAGTTAGCCATCCCTAATGTCATGCCCTGGCCATAGAGAGGCTTTTTATTCTCTATTTTGGTTATGCCAGGGTGACTAGGTTGGGCATTCTATGTCCTTTTTTCTATGTTTTGTATTTCTATGTCTTGGCCAGCTGTCTATCGTTGTCTCTGATTGAGATCCATACTTAGGTACCCTTTCCCCCCACCTGTTTTGTGGGAAGTTAACTTTGTAGTTGTTCTGGGCACATAGACCAAAGCTTCACGGTTGTTTTTTTGTTCTTCGTTTTGTCAGCGTCATTTTTAAATCAAGTTCAAATGTACGCTTACCATGCTACACCTTGGTCCAGTCCTTCAGCCAGCCGTGACACCTAAGACCAGGCGTGTCTGGAGTTTAGTAAGGATGCTAGGTAGAGTGGGACTTTTTGTAAAAAGGGCTTTTATAAATGAAAACATGTATCAACCTAGGTGACATCAACGAGGGCCAACCAACTTTCTGGTAGAGAATGCAGAGTGATGAGCATTACAATTGTCGCACTAAAACAAAGCGCAATGAGCTTTGATAAACGGCATCTAATGGCTTTAATGAAGTAGCAGCTGCTTTCATATAGATGATGTCGCCGTAGTCTAGGACCTATAGGAATGTTGACTGAATAATCTGCTTTTTACTATTTATCGAGAGAACAGGACCCATTTTCTATTGAAGAAGCCCATTTTATTCTCAGCTTCTTGAATATGCTTTTTAAAAGACCGCTTTATATCTATACAGATACTTGTAAGCAGGGACACGATCAATGTTAACAAACTATAGTTTTGGCAAGTCGGTTTGGGACATTACTTTGTGCATGACACAAGTCATTTTCCCAACAATTGTTTACAAACAGATTATTTCACTTAATTCACTGTATCACAATTCCAGTAGGTCAGAAGTTTGCATACACGAAGTTGACTGTGTCTTTAAACAGATTGGAAAATTCCAGAAAATGATGTCATGGCTTTAGAAGCTTCTGATAGGCTAATTGACATAATTTGAGTCAATTGGAGGCGTACCTGTGGAGGTATTTCAAGGCCTACCTTCAAACTCAGTGCCTCTTTGCTTGACATCATGGGGAAATCAAAAGAAATCTGCCAAGACCTCAGAAAAGTATTGTAGACCTCTGGTTCATCCTTGGGAGCAATTTCCAAACGTCTGAAGGTACCACGTTCATCTGTACAAACAATAGTACGCAAATATAAACACCATGAGACCACGCAGCTGTCATACCGCTCAGGAAGGAGACGCGTTCTGTCTCCTAGAGATGAACTTACTGTGGTGCGAAAAGTGCAAATCAATCCCAGAATAACAGCAAAGGACCTTGTGAAGATGCTGGAGAAAACAGTTACAAAAGTATCTGTATCCACAGTAAAACGAGTCCTATATCGACATAACCTGATATGCTGCTCAGCGAGGAAGAAGCCACTGCTCCAAAACCGCTTAAAAAAACAGACTACGGTTTGCAACTGCACATGGGGACAAAGATCGTACTTTTTGGAGAAATGTCCTCTGATCTAATGAAACAAAATAGAACTGTTTGGTCATATCATTATATTTGGGGGAAAAAGAGGGAGGCTTGCAAGCCTAAGAACACCATCCCAACCGTGAAGCACAGGGGTGGCAGCATCATGTTGTGGGGGTGCTTTGCTGTAGGAGGGACTGGTGCACTTCACAAAATAGATGGCATCATGAGGAAGGAAAATTATGTGGATATTTTAAAGCAACATCTCAAGACATCAGTCAGGAAGTTAAAGCTTGGTCGCAAATGAACAATGACCCCAAGCATACTTCCAAAGTTGTGGCAAAATGACTTAAGGACAACAAAGTCAAGGTATTGGAGTGGCCATCACAAAGCCTTGACCTCATTCCCATAGAGAATTTGTGGGCAGAACTGTAAAGGTGTGTGTGAGCAAGGAGGCCTACAAACCTGACTCAGTTACACCAGCTCTTGTCAGGAGGAATAGGCCAAAATTCACCCATCTTATTGTGGGAAGCTTGTGGAAGGCTACCTGAAATGTTTGACCCAAGTTAAACAATTTAAAGGCAATGCTACCAAATACTAATTGAGTGGATGTAAACTTCTGACCCACTGGGAATGTGATGAAAGAATTAAAAGCTGAAATAAATCATTCTCTCTACTATTATTCTGACATTTCACATTCTTAAAATAAAGTGGTGATCCTTTGGCTAAGGTGTATGTAAACTTCCGACTTCAACTGTACATATTGTATCTTATCATTTTCTGGGCCTTTTCTGTTCCCATGACAACAGGCGCAATCCCCATCTGGCTGCCATGGCAACTAAATAGAATCCATGCGGGGGGGAGTCTTGTAACACACACATACAAGCGAGTACACACACACACGAAAGTGGATTAACAGCTAAATGAGAGTATAGGCAGTTCTGACTCGTCGTTGATCAGTAACCTTTCAATATGTGTGCGTGTGTGTTGGCCGTGCGTCGCCCTAGGCTGGTTAGAGAAGATGCAGTATTAATAAGGTCTGTTCATTAGACCAGGCAGGCTGAGACACTGTCTACATCCTAAATGGCATCCTATTCCTTATATCGTGCACTGCTTTTGACCAGGGCCAATAGGCCTCTGGTCAAAAGTAGTGTACTATGAAGGGAATAGGGTGCCATTTGGGATGCACTTAAGGCACTACACTAATAGGCCTTAAATCTGTAATTAGCTCTACGGAGAGAGGGAGAGTTCAGAGAGAGGGAACGGAAGAAAGAGGGGGGAAATGGCTATCAGGGGGAAAGCGAGAGCAGTAAAATGGGGAGAATGACAAGAATTTATGGAGCTAGCCAAAGATTAAACAGGCACTCTGGAAGGGAGGGAGAGCGAGGGCTGTGTGTGCGTACGGTATTTGTGCGTGTGCTGCTATGTTGTCCAACAAAGCGGCTAGCATCCATATCAGTTGAGGAGTGAAAAGTGGCACACGTGGCCTGCTGCAGGCACACACGTTGACCTGTGTCTCCCCAACACACACGGTGTGTTTTCTCTTTCTTTCTTTCTTAATTACTTTCTTTCTTTCTTAATTACTTTCTATCTTTCTTTCTTTCTCCCTCTCATTCACACGTTCTCTATTCCTCACTCACTTGTTGTTTTCCGTCCCTGTCTCCTCTATCCATCCCTTCCTCCCTCTAGCCATCCCTTCCTCCCTCCTCTATTCATCCCTCTCTCCTCTAGCCATCCCTTCCTCCCTCCTTTATCCCTCCCTCTCTCCTCTATCCATCCCTTCCTCCCTCCTCTATTCATCCCTCTCTCCTCTATCCATCCCTTCCTCCCTCCTTTATCCCTCCCTCTCTCCTCTATCCATCCCTTCCTCCCTCCTCTATTCATCCCTCTCTCCTCTATCCATCCATTCCTCCCTCCTCTATCCATCCCTCTCTCCTCTAGCCATCCCTTCCTCCCTCCTCTATTCATCCCTCTCTCCTCTCCATTCCTTCCTCCCTCCTCTATCCATCCCTCTCTCCTCTATCCATCCCTTCCTCCCTCCTCTATCCATCCCTTCCTCCCTCCTCTATCCATTCCTTCCTCCCCCCTCTATCCATTCCTTCCTCCCCCTCTATCCATTCCTTCCTCCCTCCTCTAGCCATCCCTTCCTCCCTCCTCTATCCATTCCTTCCTACCTCCTCTATCCATTCCTTCCTCCCTCTATCCATTCCTTCCTCCCTCCTCTAGCCATCCCTTCCTCCCTCCTCTATCCATCCATCCCTTCCTCCCTCCTCTAGCCACCCCTTCTTCCCTCCTCTATCCATTCCTTCCTCCCTCCTCTAGCCATCCCTTCCTCCCCTCTATCCATTCCTTCCTCCCTCCACTAGCCATCCCTTCCTCCCTCCTCTATCCATTCCTTCCTCCCTCCTCTATCCATTCCTTCCTCCCTCCTCTATCCATTCCTTCCTCCCTCCTCTAGCCATCCCTTCCTCCCTCCTCTATCCATTCATCCCTTCCTCCCTCCTCTATCCATCCATCCCTTCCTCCCTCCTCTAACCATTCATCCCTTCCTCCCTCCTCTTTCCATCCATCCCTTCCTCCCTCCTCTATCCATTCATCCCTTCCTCCCTCCTCTATCCATCCATCCCTTCCTCCCTCCTCTATCCATCCATCCCTTCCTCCCTCCTCTATCTTTCCATCCATCCCTTCCTCCCTCCTCTATCTTTCCATCCATCCCTTCCTCCCTCCTCTATCCATCCATCCCTTCCTCCATCCTCTATCCATCCATCCCTTCCTCCCTCCTCTATCCATCCATCCCTTCCTCCCTCCTCTATCCATCCATCCCTTCCTCCCTCCTATATCCATCCATCCCTTCCTCCATCCCACAGTTTCCTTTGATCCATCTCTTCTAGTTGCTGACTCAACCACATATTATGATGTTTAGACAGACCTTCAAACACCTGTAGCTCATTCTCTCTCTGTCCCTCCTTCCTCCCTTCTCTTGCTCTCTCTCTCTCTCTCTCTTAGCTTTCTCTCTCTCACTCTCTCTCCAACTCTCTTCCCCTCCTCTCTCTCTCTGCCTGTGTTCCACCTCCTTTTACCTCGTGCTTTCTCACTCACGCCCTGTTCTCCCCGTCTCCCTCCCCACCCTCTCTCTCTTTCCCTTCTCCCCCTTCTTCACTCTGCATTCTCCTCTATCATTATGACCAATCATCTTTTCATATTGTAATAAACCATTGTTCATCACTGTTGTGTCTGTTAATGTGTGACTCCCCAAGCTTCACAACACACCACCACAGTAACGTACCATTTTGTTTCTCTCACATTATCTTCCCTTACTCTTCCCCCCCTCCGTTTCTTTAGTAAGTGTATTTCATTCATTCATTGTCCCTCTTTGCGTCTCCTTTGTTCCCCTTCTCTCACTCCACTCCCCCTGTCTGCCTGTCTCCCCCTCTTTTTTGCTGTCCCTGTTGTTGTCTCTCCCAGTCTCTCTCTCTCTCTCTCTCTCTCTCTCTCTCCCATTCTCTCTCCATTCTCTCTCTCTCTCTCTCTCTCTCTCTCCCATTCTCTCTCCATTCTCTCTCTCTCTCTCTCTCTCTCTCTCTCTCTCTCTCTCTCTCCCATTCTCTCTCCATTCTCTCTCTCTCTCTCTCTCTCTCTCTCTCTCTCTGCCATCTCTCTCTCTTTTGATGTCATTCTCTCTCTCTCTCTCTCTCTCTCTCTCTCTCCATTCTCTCTCTCTCTCTCTCTCTCTCTCTCTCTCTCTCTCTCTCTCTCCATTCTCCCATTCTCTCTCTCCATTCTCTCTCTCTCTCTCTCTCTCTCTCTCTCTCTCCCCATTCTCTCTCTCTCCCATCTCTCTCTCCCATCTCTCTCTCCATTCTCTCCCATTCTCTCTCTCTCTCTCTCTCTCTCTCTCTCTCTCTCTCTCTCTCTCTCTCTCTCTCTCTCTCTCTCTCTCTCTCTCTCTCTCTCTCTCTCTCCTCTCTCTCTCTCTCTCTCTCTCTCTCTCTCTCTCTCTCTCTCTCTCTCTCTCTCTCTCTCTCTCTCTCTCTCTCTCTCTCTCTCTCTCTGTGTTTTCTCATCTCTAGCGGTGCAGCCGAGATACAGAGTTTAACGGTTTATGATAGTCTGGGGGCGCACTCATTGTCACACCATCAACATCGGACACGTGACGCTTTGGCTTATGGCCACTGAACAACAGCCTCTCTGACTTGGAGGAGCTAGGTCTCTCACGTTCAACTTAGTAGACGCACCAAAGGCAGCGCAGTTTGACGACAGGCCGAAACGATGCCGTGGCCACGTAGGCTAGCTAAGAGCGCGTCATCGGGTCGAACGTTTGTCTCGCGGGCCCGAACTGCGCTCGTGCAGGCCGTCAAATCAAAGATGGCCCTTCGATATAAAGTTGTTGTTGGCGAAAATGAAAACGTGTCAGTTTGTCACTTTTCACGAGGTTGGAGTAAAAACATGTTCAGCTACTTAAGACACTGGCTCGAATCTAGGCTGTGCCTTTAGAGTTTAAAAAAAACCTAAAACAACAAAGGAAGTACTTTTCACGTATCTCACTGACGTCACAAACGCCAAACCCCGGCCTGGTCTGTTTTGCTAGTCTCATACCAAAGAGTGTAAAAATGGAGCCGATGCCCCTCTGCTTGGCCCTCAGCATTAATGAGATAGATTTGGGGTAAGGCTAGTGTCCTGTCCAGGGGGTGTACTTGTACATTAAGCTGCCTTACACTACGGGAAACAGGCTCCATCTTGCACAGGCCATTCTAGAGTAGGACCACTGCATTGTCTCACTGGGTGTGGTTTACGTTCATACAACTGTCTTTTGATGTCTGATCTGTATCTGTAATGAACACGTCTACTTTGAGCGGGAATATCGCTATATAGTTTGAATTTGAATCTTTGGTGACTAATTCTCTCTCTCTCTTTTTCTTTTTTTTCTTCTTTTTTTTCTTCTTTTTCTTTCTTTCTTTCTTTCTTTCTTTCTTTCTTTCTTTCTTTCTTTCTTTCTTTCTTTCTTTCTTCAGAGTCTTCAAGAAGTCCAGTCCCAACTGCAAGGTAGGTCACAACTCCCCCTTGTGTGCCTGCTTGTTAGTACGTGTGTGTGTGTCAGACAGAAGAAGGTAAGGTTCCTCCTCCTTTCCCTGTAGACTTTCTCTCGCTTCCTCTCTTCTTGTCTCTTCCCTCATTCTCTGCTCCTCTCTTCTCCTGGATTACACGCGTAGCTCGTCTCTCTCTCTCTCTTTTACAACAGTAGATTATCTCTCTCTCTCTTTACAACAGTATATTATCTCTCTTTCTTTACAACAGTAGATTATCTCTCTCTCTTTACAACAGTAGATTATCTCTCTCTCTTTACAACAGTAGATTATCTATCTGCTTTATCTGTCTTTATGTCGAAAGACTTAGGTGATCTTTCCTCTCTGCTGTAACTATAGATTTTTCCTACGGGCCTATACTTTTGCCTCTGTAGATTTTTCCTACATACAAGTGCCTTTTATTGATTTCTCTTATTTCATTTTCTGCATCATCTTTGCTCCCTCTCCGCTCGCTGTTGTTATCTATATTTCTTTCTCTCTTTCCTTCTCTCTCTCTCTCTCTCTCTCTCTCTCTCTCTCTCTCTCTCTCTCTCTCTCTCTCTCTCTCTCTCTCTCTCTCTCTCTCTGTGTCTCCATGATAGAGGGATCAGTGTGTGTAGATGACGTGTTTTGTGATCTGACCCCGCAAGGCAAGATAGTATACAGGAAGGGAGTGGAGAGACTAGGGGTCAGTGTGTGTGTGTGTGTGTGTGTGTGTGTGTGTGTTTCACTTGTATGGTCTAATTGAAAGAGTCATGTTGACGTACGCCATGTTTTCCTTTCCATTTCCACATACTGTTCCCGTTTTTACCCACCCTCTGTTTCCATCCTTCTCTCTCGCCTTCTTTCTCTCATTTTGTCTATTTTGTTATCTCTACCCTTCTGTCCCTTTCTCTCTCTCTCTCTCTCTCTCTCTCTCTCTCTCTCTCTCTCTCTGGCCCCTCTCTCTCTCTCTCTCTCTCTCTCTCTCTCTCTCTCTCTCTCTCTCTCTCTCTCTCTCTCTCTCTCTCTCTCTCTCTCTCTCTCTCTCTCTGTGCCTCTTGCTCTGTAACTTTCTCTCTCTCTCTCTCTCTCTCTCTCTCTCTCTCTCTCTCTCTGTGCCTCTTGCTCTGTAACTTTCTCTCTCTCTCTCTCTCCTTCTCTCTCTCTCTCTCTAGCTCACTGTATACCTGGGAAAGAGAGACTTTGTGGATCACCTAGACCATGTAGATCCAGTGGGTGAGTAGTAACACAAACACACACTATTGTTGATGTAATGTTGTCGGAAAAACACATCAACCCTCTGGCGTCTCGCTCAGGGTTGCTATGACGACAGCACCTCACATTGGGGAAACACCCTTAACACGGGGGGTGTTCGACAATGGGAGTAACCCTAGTGAGGTAGTGTTTTGATTATTTCACATTGACGTATACACACAGGACTACGATATCAGAACAACCAACTACATCTGACTATTACTCTAAATCTCACGAACCAAATACTGTGCGGCTTGGGTAACAGAAACACTCATACATAATATGATCTGTGTGTGTGTGTGTGTGTGTGTGTGTTGTTTTTCACTGTGTATGTGTGTGTGTGTGTTCTTCGCTGTGTGTGGGTGTGTTGTTTTCACTGTGTGTTCTGTGTGTGTGTGTGTGTGTGTGTGTGTGTGTGTGTGTGTGTGTGTGTGTGTGTGTGTGTGTGTGTGTGTGTGTGTGTGTGTGTGTGTGTGTGTTGTTTTCACAGTGTGTGTTGTTTTTCACAGTGTGTGGTTTTTCAATGTGTGTGTGTGTGTGTGTGTTGTTTTTCACTGTGTGTGTGTGTGTTTTCCACAGTGTGTGTGTTTTTCACAGTGTGTGTGTGTGTGTTTTTCACAGTGTGTTGTTTTTCACAGTGTGTGTTGTTTTCACAGTGTGTGGTTTTTCAATGTGTGTGTGTGTGTGTGTGTGTTGTTTTCACTGTGTGTGTGTGTGTTTTCCACAGTGTGTGTGTTTTTCACAGTGTGTGTGTGTGTGTTTTTCACAGTGTGTTGTTTTTCACAGTGTGTGTGTGTTGTTTTTCACTGTGTGTGTGTGTGTGTTGTTTTTCTACAGATGGAGTGCTACTAATAGACCCAGAGTACCTAAAAGACCGTAAAGGTAAGTGTGTGTGAGTGCACGCGCGCGAGTGATTAAAAATAATAATAAAGTATTCACAATTTCACATCCCTTTATTACTCTTCTCATGTTCCCGTCTCCCCTCTCTCCTTCTTCTTCATTTTCCCCCCTGCGATCTCTTCCTCTCCCTCTCTCTCCCTTCCGCCTCCAGTCTTTGTGACTCTGACCTGTGCATTCCGGTATGGCCGTGAGGACCTGGACGTTCTGGGTTTGTCCTTTAGGAAAGACCTCTACATCTCCACCTTCCAGGCCTTCCCCGCCGCCACCACGGAGGAGGAGCGGAAACCACTCAGCCACCTGCAGGAGAGACTGCTGAAGAAGCTGGGCCAGCACGCACACCCGTTCAACTTCACCGTGAGTTCTGTAGACTGGCCCACTGCACAGCAAACACACCCGTTCAACTTCACCGTGAGTTCTGTAGACTGGCCCACTGCACAGCAAACACACCCGTTCAACTTCACCGTGAGTTCTGTAGACTGGCCCACTGCGCAGCAAACACACCCGTTCAACTTCACCGTGAGTTCTGTAGACTGGCCCACTGCGCAGCGAACACACCCGTTCAACTTCACCGTGAGTTCTGTAGACTGGCCCACTGCGCAGCGAACACACCCGTTCAACTTCACCGTGAGTTCTGTAGACTGGCCCACTGCGCAGCGAACACACCCGTTCAACTTCACCGTGAGTTCTGTAGACTGGCCCACTGCGCAGCGAACACACCCGTTCAACTTCACCGTGAGTTCTGTAGACTGGCCCACTGCGCAGCGAACACACCCGTTCAACTTCACCGTGAGTTCTGTAGACTGGCCCACTGCGCAGCAAACACACCCGTTCAACTTCACCGTGAGTTCTGTAGACTTTCCCACTGCGCAGAAAACACACCCGTTCAACTTCACCGTGAGTTCTGTAGACTGGCCCACTGCGCAGCAAACACACCCGTTCAACTTCACCGTGAGTTCTGTAGACTGGCCCACTGCGCAGCAAACACACCCGTTCAACTTCACCGTGAGTTCTGTAGACTGGCCCACTGCGCAGCAAACACACCCGTTCAACTTCACCGTGAGTTCTGTAGACTGGCCCACTGCGCAGCGAACACACCCGTTCAACTTCAGTTCCGTGAGTTCTGTCAGAGTTCTGGCCCACTGCGCAGCGAACACACCCGTTCAACTTCACCGTGAGTTCTGTAGACTGGCCCACTGCGCAGCGAACACACCCGTTCAACTTCACCGTGAGTTCTGTAGACTGGCCCACTGCGCAGCAAACACACCCTGTTCAACTTCACCGTGAGTTCTGTAGACTGGCCCACTGCGCAGCAAACACACCCGTTCAACTTCACCGTGAGTTCTGTAGACTGGCCCACTGCGCAGCGAACACACCCGTTCAACTTCACCGTGAGTTCTGTAGACTGGCCCACTGCGCAGCAAACACACCCGTTCAACTTCACCGTGAGTTCTGTAGACTGGCCCACTGCGCAGCAAACACACCCGTTCAACTTCACCGTGAGTTCTGTAGACTGGCCCACTGCGCAGCAAACACACCCGTTCAACTTCACCGTGAGTTCTGTAGACTGGCCCACTGCGCAGCAAACACACCCGTTCAACTTCACCGTGAGTTCTGTAGACTGGCCCACTGCGCAGAAAACACACCCGTTCAACTTCACCGTGAGTTCTGTAGACTGGCCCACTGCGCGTGAGTTCGAGACTGGCCCACGAACACACCCGTTCAACTTCACCGTGAGTTCTGTAGACTGGCCCACTGCGCAGCGAACACACCCGTTCAACTTCACCGTGAGTTCTGTAGACTGGCCCACTGCGCAGCGAACACACCCGTTCAACTTCACCGTGAGTTCTGTAGACTGGCCCACTGCGCAGCAAACACACCGTTCAACTTCACCGTGAGTTCAACTTCACCGTGAGTTCTGTAGACTGGCCCACCTGTTCAACTTCACCGTGAGTTCTGTAGAACACACACCCGTTCAACTTCACCGTGAGTTCTGTAGACTGGCCCACTGCGCAGCGAACACACCCGTTCAACTTCACCGTGAGTTCTGTAGACTGGCCCACTGCGCAGCGAACACACCCGTTCAACTTCACCGTGAGTTCTGTAGACTGGCCCACTGCGCAGCGAACACACCCGTTCAACTTCACCGTGAGTTCTGTAGACTGGCCCACTGGCCCTTCACCGTGAGTTCTAGCTGGCCCACTGCGCAGCAAACACACCCGTTCAACTTCACCGTGAGTTCTGTAGACTGGCCCACTGCGCAGCAACACACCCGTTCAACTTCACCGTGAGTTCTGTAGACTGGCCCACTGCGCAGCAAACACACCCGTTCAACTTCACCGTGAGTTCTGTAGACTGGCCCACTGCGCAGCAAACACACCCGTTCAACTTCACCGTGAGTTCTGTAGACTGGCCCACTGCGCAGAAAACACACCCGTTCAACTTCACCGTGAGTTCTGTAGACCGTGAGTTCTGTGACTGGCCCACTGAGTTCTGTAACACACCGCAGCAAACACACCCGTTCAACTTCACCGTGAGTTCTGTAGACTGGCCCACTGCGCAGCAAACACACCCGTTCAACTTCACCGTGAGTTCTGTAGACTGGCCCACTGCCACAGCAAACACACCCGTTCAGCTTCACTGTGAGTTCTGTAGACTGGCCCACTGCGCAGCAAACACACCCGTTCAACTTCACTGTGAGTTCTGTAGACTGGCCCACTGCGCAGCAAACACACCCGTTCAACTTCACCGTGAGTTCTGTAGACTGGCCCACTGCGCAGAAAACACACCCGTTCAACTTCACCGTGAGTTCTGTAGACTGGCCCACTGCGCAGCAAACACACCCGTTCAACTTCACCGTGAGTTCTGTAGACTGGCCCACTGCGCAGCGAACACACCCGTTCAACTTCACCGTGAGTTCTGTAGACTGGCCCACTGCGCAGCGAACACACCCGTTCAACTTCACCGTGAGTTCTGTAGACTGGCCCACTGCGCAGCGAACACACCCGTTCAACTTCACCGTGAGTTCTGTAGACTGGCCCACTGCGCAGCAAACACACCCGTTCCCACTGCGCCCAGAAAACACACCCGTTCAACTTCACCGTGAGTTCTGTAGACTGGCCCACTGCGCAGCGAACACACCCGTTCAACTTCACCGTGAGTTCTGTAGACTGGCCCACTGCGCAGCGAACACACCCGTTCAACTTCACCGTGAGTTCTGTAGACTGGCCCACTGCGCAGCGAACACACCCGTTCAACTTCACCGTGAGTTCTGTAGACTGGCCCACTGCGCAGCGAAACACCCGTTCAACTTCACCGTGAGTTCTGTAGACTGGCCCACTGCGCAGCAAACACACCCGTTCAACTTCACCGTGAGTTCTGTAGACTGGCCCACTGCGCAGCAAACACACCCGTTCAACTTCACCGTGAGTTCTGTAGACTGGCCCACTGCGCAGAAAACACACCCGTTCAACTTCACCGTGAGTTCTGTAGACTGGCCCACTGCGCAGCAAACACACCCGTTCAACTTCACCGTGAGTTCTGTAGACTGGCCCACTGCGCAGCAAACACACCCGTTCAACTTCACCGTGAGTTCTGTAGCCCACTGGCAAACCACTCAACTTCACCGTGAGTTCTGTAGACTGGCCCACTGCGCAAACACACCCGTTCAACTTCACCGTGAGTTCTGTAGACTGGCCCACTGCGCAGCAAACACACCCGTTCAACTTCACCGTGAGTTCTGTAGACTGGCCCACTGCGCAGCAAACACACCCGTTCAACTTCACCGTGAGTTCTGTAGACTGGCCCACTGCGCAGCAAACACACCCGTTCAACTTCACCGTGAGTTCTGTAGACTGGCCCACTGCGCAGCGAACACACCCGTTCAACTTCACCGTGAGTTCTGTAGACTGGCCCACTGCGCAGCAAACACACTTCACCGTGAGTTCTTCAACTTCACTTCACCGTGAGTTCTGTAGACTTTCCCACTGCGCAGAAAACACACCCGTTCAACTTCACCGTGAGTTCTGTAGACTGGCCCACTGCGCAGAAAACACACCCGTTCAACTTCACCGTGAGTTCTGTAGACTGGCCCACTGCGCAGCAAACACACTGTAGACTGGCCCACTGCGCAGCAAACACACACCGTTCAACTTCACTGTGAGTTCTGTAGACTGGCCCACTGCGCAGCAAACACACCCGTTCAACTTCACCGTGAGTTCTGTAGACTGGCCCACTGCGCAGTAGAACACACCCGTTCAACTTCACTTCACCGTGAGTTCTGTAGACTGGCCCACTGCGCAGCGAACACACCCGTTCAACTTCACCGTGAGTTCTGTAGACTGGCCCACTGCGCAGCGAACACACCCGTTCAACTTCACCGTGAGTTCTGTAGACTGGCCCACTGCGCAGCGAACACACCCGTTCAACTTCACCGTGAGTTCTGTAGACTGGCCCACTGCGCAGCGAACACACCCGTTCAACTTCACCGTGAGTTCTGTAGACTGGCCCACTGCGCAGCGAACACACCCGTTCAACTTCACCGTGAGTTCTGTAGACTGGCCCACTGCGCAGCAACACACGTGAGTTCCGTTCAACTTCACCGTGAGTTCTGTAGACTGGCCCACTGCGCAGCGAACACACCCGTTCAACTTCACCGTGAGTTCTGTAGACTGGCCCACTGCGCAGCGACTGGCCCACTGCGCAGCAAAACACCCGTTCAACCGTGAGTTCGTTCAACTTCACCGTGAGTTCTGTAGACTGGCCCACTGCGCAGCGAACACACCCGTTCAACTTCACCGTGAGTTCTGTAGACTGGCCCACTGCGCAGCAAACACCCGTTCAACTTCACCGTGAGTTCTGTAGACTGGCCCACTGCGCAGCAAACACACCCGTTCAACTTCACCGTGAGTTCTGTAGACTGGCCCACTGCGCAGCAAACACACCCGTTCAACTTCACCGTGAGTTCTGTAGACTTTCCCACTGCGCAGAAAACACACCCGTTCAACTTCACCGTGAGTTCTGTAGACTGGCCGACTGCGCAGAAAACACACCCGTTCAACTTCACCGTGAGTTCTGTAGACTGGCCCACTGCGCAGCAAACACACCCGTTCAGCTTCACTGTGAGTTCTGTAGACTGGCCCACTGCGCAGCAAACACACCCGTTCAACTTCACTGTGAGTTCTGTAGACTGGCCCACTGCGCAGCAAACACACCCGTTCAACTTCACCGTGAGTTCTGTAGACTGGCCCACTGCGCAGCAAACACACCCGTTCAACTTCACCGTGAGTTCTGTAGACTGGCCCACTGCAGCGAACACACCCGTTCAACTTCACCGTGAGCAAACACACCCGTTCAACTTCACCGTGAGTTCTGTAGACTGGCCCACTGCGCAGCGAACACACCCGTTCAACTTCACCGTGAGTTCTGTAGACTGGCCCACTGCGCAGCGAACACACCCGTTCAACTTCACCGTGAGTTCTGTAGACTGGCCCACTGCGCAGCGAACACACCCGTTCAACTTCACCGTGAGTTCTGTAGACTGGCCCACTGCGCAGCGAACACACCCGTTCAACTTCACCGTGAGTTCTGTAGACTGGCCCACTGCGCAGCGAACACACCCGTTCAACTTCACCGTGAGTTCTGTAGACTGGCCCACTGCGCAGCGAACACACCCGTTCAACTTCACCGTGAGTTCTGTAGACTGGCCCACTGCGCAGCGAACACACCCGTTCAACTTCACCGTGAGTTCTGTAGACTGGCCCACTGCGCAGCGAACACACCCGTTCAACTTCACCGTGAGTTCTGTAGACTGGCAAACCACTGCTTCACCGTGAGTTCGACTGGCCCAGCAAAAACACACCCGTTCAACTTCACCGTGAGTTCTGTAGACTGGCCCACTGCGCAGCAAACACACCCGTTCAACTTCACCGTGAGTTCTGTAGACTGGCCCACTGCGCAGCAAACACACCCGTTCAACTTCACCGTGAGTTCTGTAGACTGGCCCACTGCGCAGCAAACACACCCGTTCAACTTCACCGTGAGTTCTGTAGACTGGCCCACTGCGCAGCAAACACACCCGTTCAACTTCACCGTGAGTTCTGTAGACTGGCCCACTGCGCAGCAAACACACCCGTTCAACTTCACCGTGAGTTCTGTAGACTGGCCCACTGCGCAGCAAACACACCCGTTCAACTTCCGTGAGTTCTGTAGACTGCCCGCAGCAAACACACCCGTTCAACTTCACTGTGAGTTCTGTAGACTGGCCCACTGCGCAGCAAACACACCCGTTCAACTTCACCGTGAGTTCTGTAGACTGGCCCACTGCGCAGCAAACACACCCGTTCAACTTCACCGTGAGTTCTGTAGACTTTCCCACTGCGCAGCGAACACACCCGTTCAACTTCACCGTGAGTTCTGTAGACTGGCCCACTCACCGTGAGTTCGCAGCAAACACACCCGTGAGTTCAACCCTTCACTTCACCGTGAGTTCTGTAGACTGGCCCACTGCGCAGCAAACACACCCGTTCAACTTCACCGTGAGTTCTGTAGACTGGCCCACTGCGCAGCAAACACACCCGTTCAACTTCACCGTGAGTTCTTCACCGTGAGTTCTGTAGACTGGCCCACTGCGCAGAAAACACACCCGTTCAACTTCACCGTGAGTTCTGTAGACTGGCCCACTGCGCAGCAAACACACCCGTTCAACTTCACTGTGAGTTCTGTAGACTGGCCCACTGCGCAGCAAACACACCCGTTCAACTTCACCGTGAGTTCTGTAGACTGGCCCACTGCGCAGAAAACACACCCGTTCAACTTCACCGTGAGTTCTGTAGACTGGCCCACTGCGCAGCGAACACACCCGTTCAACTTCACCGTGAGTTCTGTAGACTGGCCCACTGCGCAGCGAACACACCCGTTCAACTTCACCGTGAGTTCTGTAGACACCCGTTCAACTTCACCGTGAGTTCTGTAGACTGGCCCACTGCGCAGCGAACACACCCGTTCAACTTCACCGTGAGTTCTGTAGACTGGCCCACTCAACTTCACGCAGCAAACACACCCGTTCAACTTCACCGTGAGTTCTGTAGACTGGCCCACTGCGCAGCGAACACACCCGTTCAACTTCACCGTGAGTTCTGTAGACTGGCCCACTGCGCAGCGAACACACCCGTTCAACTTCACCGTGAGTTCTGTAGACTGGCCCACTGCGCAGCGAACACACCCGTTCAACTTCACCGTGAGTTCTGTAGACTGGCCCACTGCGCAGCGAACACACCCGTTCAACTTCACCGTGAGTTCTGTAGACTGGCCCACTGCGCAGCGAACACACCCGTTCAACTTCACCGTGAGTTCTGTAGACTGGCCCACTGCGCAGCGAACACACCCGTTCAACTTCACCGTGAGTTCTGTAGACTGGCCCACTGCGCAGCAAACACACCCGTTCAACTTCACCGTGAGTTCTGTAGACTGGCCCACTGCGCAGCAAACACACCCGTTCAACTTCACCGTGAGTTCTGTAGACTGGCCCACTGCGCAGCAAACACACCCGTTCAACTTCACCGTGAGTTCTGTAGACTGGCCCACTGCGCAGAAAACACACCCGTTCAACTTCACCGTGAGTTCTGTAGACTGGCCCACTGTTCAACTTCCGTGAGTTCAGCAAACACACCCGTTCAACTTCACCGTGAGTTCTGTAGACTGGCCCACTGCGCAGCAAACACACCCGTTCAACTTCACCGTGAGTTCTGTAGACTGGCCCACTGCGCAGCAAACACACCCGTTCAACTTCACCGTGAGTTCTGTAGACTGGCCCACTGCGCCCAGAAAACACACCCGTTCAACTTCACCGTGAGTTCTGTAGACTGGCCCACTGCGCAGCAAACACACCCGTTCAACTTCACCGTGAGTTCTGTAGACTGGCCCACTGCGCAGCAAACACACCCGTTCACTTCACCGTGAGTTCTGTAGACTGGCCCACTGCGCAGAAAACACACCCGTTCACTTCACCGTGAGTTCTGTAGACTGGCCCACTGCGCAGCAAACACACCCGTTCAACTTCACCGTGAGTTCTGTAGACTGGCCCACTGCGCAGCGAACACACCCGTTCAACTTCACCGTGAGTTCTGTAGACTGGCCCACTGCGCAGCGAACACACCCGTTCAACTTCACTGTGAGTTCTGTAGACTGGCCCACTGCGCAGCAAACACACCCGTTCAACTTCACCGTGAGTTCTGTAGACTGGCCCACTGCGCAGCGAACACACCCGTTCAACTTCACCGTGAGTTCTGTAGACTCAACTTCCCGTGAGTTCTGACGCCCAGAAAACACACCCGTTCAACTTCACCGTGAGTTCTGTAGACTGGCCCACTGCGCAGAAAACACACCCGTTCAACTTCACCGTGAGTTCTGTAGACTGGCCCACTGCGCAGCAAACACACCCGTTCAACTTCACTGTGAGTTCTGTAGACTGGCCCACTGCGCAGCAAACACACCCGTAGACTGGCCCACTGCGCAGCAAACACACCCGTTCAACTTCACTGTGAGTTCTGTAGACTGGCCCACTGCGCAGCGAACACACCCGTTCAACTTCACCGTGAGTTCTGTAGACTGGCCCACTGCGCAGCGAACACACCCGTTCAACTTCACCGTGAGTTCTGTAGACTGGCCCACTGCGCAGCGAACACACCCGTTCAACTTCACCGTGAGTTCTGTAGACTGGCCCACTGCGCAGCGAACACACCCGTTCAACTTCACCGTGAGTTCTGTAGACTGGCCCACTGCGCAGCGAACACACCCGTTCAACTTCACCGTGAGTTCTGTAGACTGGCCCACTGCGCAGCGAACACACCCGTTCAACTTCACCGTGAGTTCTGTAGACTGGCCCACTGCGCAGCGAACACACCCGTTCAACTTCACCGTGAGTGAGTTCTGTAGACTGGCCCACTGCGCAGCGAACACACCCGTTCAACTTCACCGTGAGTTCTGTAGACTGGCCCACTGCGCAGAAAACACACCCGTTCAACTTCACCGTGAGTTCTGTAGTTCTGTAGACTGGCCCACTGCGCAGCAAACACACCCGTTCAGCTTCACTGTGAGTTCTGTAGACTGGCCCACTGCGCAGCAAACACACCCGTTCAACTTCACTGTGAGTTCTGTAGACTGGCCCACTGCGCAGCAAACACACCCGTTCAACTTCACCGTGAGTTCTGTAGACTGGCCCACTGCGCAGCGAACACACCCGTTCAACTTCACCGTGAGTTCTGTAGACTGGCCCACTGCGCAGCAAACACACCCGTTCAGCTTCACTGTGAGTTCTGTAGACTGGCCCACTGCGCAGCAAACACACCCGTTCAACTTCACTGTGAGTTCTGTAGACTGGCCCACTGCGCAGCAAACACACCCGTTCAACTTCACCGTGAGTTCTGTAGACTGGCCCACTGCGCAGCGAACACACCCGTTCAACTTCACCGTGAGTTCTGTAGACTGGCCCACTGCGCAGCGAACACACCCGTTCAACTTCACCGTGAGTTCTGTAGACTGGCCCACTGCGTTCAACTTCACCGTGAACACACCCGTTCAACTTCACCGTGAGTTCTGTAGTAGACTGGCCCACTGCGCAGCGAACACACCCGTTCAACTTCACCGTGAGTTCTGTAGACTGGCCCACTGCGCAGCGAACACACCCGTTCAACTTCACCGTGAGTTCTGTAGTAGATTGGCCCACTGCGCAGCGAACACACCCGTTCAACTTCACCGTGAGTTCTGTAGACTGGCCCACTGCGCAGCGAACACACCCGTTCAACTTCACCGTGAGTTCTGTAGAATTGGCCCACTGCGCAGCAAACACACCCGTTTAGCTTCACAGTGAGTTCTGTAGACTTTCCCACTGCGCTGCGAACACACCCTTTCAACTTCAACTTCACCGTGAGTTCTGTAGACTGGCCGACTGCGCAGAAAACACACCCGTTCAACTTCACCGTGAGTTCTGTAGACTGGCCCACTGCGCAGCGAACACACCCGTTCAACTTCACCGTGAGTTCTGTAGACTGGCCCACTGGCCCTTCACCTGACTGGCCCACTGCGCCACGCAGCGAAACACACCCGTTCAACTTCACCGTGAGTTCTGTAGACTGGCCCACTGCGCAGCAAACACACCCGTTTAGCTTCACAGTGAGTTCTGTAGACTTTCCCACTGCGCAGCGAACACACCCGTTCAACTTCACCGTGAGTTCTGTAGACTGGCCCACTGCGCAGCGAACACACCCGTTCAACTTCACCGTGAGTTCTGTAGACTGGCCCACTGCGCAGCAAACACACCCGTTTAGCTTCACAGTGAGTTCTGTAGACTTTCCCACTGCGCAGCAAACACACCCGTTCAACTTCACAGTGAGTTCTATAGACTGGTCCACTGCGCAGCAAACACACCCGTTTAAATCAACTCGTTTTGGTTCCTCTTTGCCCGTGTTCAATTCTGTGGTTGTGCGTTTCTGTCTCCGGTGTCTGTGTGCCTGTTTGTTGGTGAGCAGTTGTGTATTGATTCTGCGGCGTGACTGTCAAATATCTCTCTTTCAGATCCCTCAGAACCTGCCCTGCTCAGTCACTCTACAGCCAGGACCAGAGGACACGGGGAAGGTACAGAGACACACACACACACACACACACACACACACACACACACACACACACACACACACACACACACACACACACACACACACACACACACACACAAAACACTTGATTGATTATCTGCCTCTGCCTTCATCTCTGCTCAGGCTTGTGGAGTGGACTTTGAGGTCAGAGCCTTCTGCGCCAGGACTGTAGAGGAGAAAATACACAAAAGGTACAGTGTTGTCGAAACCCTGCGTTTTGATCCGGGGATTCAGTGCAGACGGTTTAAGTGATTGTGTATGTGCTGTTTAAGGAACTCTGTGCTGTTGATTACCCTAGTGTGTGTGTGTGTGTGTGTGTGTGTGTGTGTGTGTGTGTGTGTGTGTGTGTGTGTGTGTGTGTGTGTGTGTGTGTGTTTGTTATATGACTAGCTTTTTCATATGATATTGCATATGTTGTTATAGGAACTCTGTGCGTCTGGTGATCCGTAAGGTGCAGTACGCCCCTGAGAAGCCTGGTCCTCAGCCCATGGTGGAGACGACGCGATCCTTCCTACTGTCAGATAGATCCCTACATCTAGAGGCCTCACTGGATAAAGAGGTAGGGCAGGCCCCCGAGACAGACAGAGGCGTGCAGAGACAGACGACGGACACACACACACACACACACACACACACACACACACACACACACACACACACACACACACACACACACACACACACACACACATACACACACACACACACACACACACACACATCAATTAATTAGTTAAAAGCGTTATGCAAACATTTGGTTGATTGGATTGGTTAAAGCCTGAGATTATCGCCCCCACCAACCGAATTCACTCCTCCCCGTTCTCTCCGTCTCTTCCTTTCCTTCTCGTTCTCGCTCGGTCTTCCGCTCTTCTGTCTTCCTCTCTTCCTCCCCCTCTTTCTCAGCTCTACTACCATGGCGAGCCAATCAGTGTGAATGTCCATGTCACCAACAACTCCACCAAAACAGTGAAGAGGATGAAAATTTCAGGTAAGAGACAAACGTGTAATCAGCTGGCCCCGATTCAACCCCCCCCCCCCAACCCTTCTTTTATGCATAAGCTCCATCACTGCACTGCTAATACCTACCCAAACCCTACAGATCTACAAACATTGAGGGGTTAGGCCCAAGGGGGAGGGTTTCGGAGCGATTTGGGAAAGGCTGTAGCAGAGGAGAGGCGCAAACCTTCCCATCTGCCACTCCTCTGCTCTCTCCATCTTTTGTCGCTGTGTGTCTGTCAGTAGTTTGCCTCTCCTGGTGTTGTTAACCCTTTCTCTCCCCTGCCGCAGTGCGTCAGTATGCCGATATCTGTCTGTTCAGTACGGCTCAGTACAAGTGTCCTGTTGCACAGGAGGAGGCAGAGTGAGTACCCCTTCTCTCCGGAACCTCTCTCTCCATCCCTGTAACCTTCTCTTCATCACGTTCTCTCTCTCCTTTGGCCCTCGGGACCACTCTCCTTTCTTCACCTCTCTCTTTTCTCCTCTGTGAGAGAATGTTGGGTGAATAACGCACAGGTTGTGTGGCCAAATAGAGACTCACTTTCGGTACTCTTCGTTTTGTTTCATTATTTCTGCATAACTTCTACCCTCATGTTGTCTGACCTTCTATGCTCACTGAAAATGTGCTATGCTTCGACATCATACTCCTGCCCCTCCCCCGATATACCAGACCCTGCAAACCCACCTTTCTGCTGGTACTACCATTCCAGACTGCCCCTCTCCTCCTCTCAGCTCAACACCTCTCCTGCCCTGCTACCTCCCACCCAACCCACTCTGAGACCCCAGGCAACCTCATCTCCTCCCCCGCCTAGTAACATCACAGCCCCTCGTCCCCTTGTTATGACATCATGGAGTTGGTGTTCTCTCCCCCTGTACTGTAGTTTTACAGGTGACTGATGTAGTGCTGCACAGATGTGACACCTACAATAAGTCTGTGGGCCACACCGCCGACTGGTGAGTAGAGGAGCAACAATACGAATGGCTTAAAGTAACTATCCAGTGTTTCCAGATTTCTATCAAATATGACCTCGAATTTGTTTATTAAGTATGTTAAAAAGCTGCTTTTCTGTGTTTTAAATGGTGTGGGTGTACTCCCAGCCACCGAATGGTGTGGGTGTGAACCGGTTATTCAAATATGAATACGAGTCGATCGCTGATTGGCCAAGTCATGACGTCATCCTTTATGAGGAAATAGCAAGCATTTTTGAAACGGTCTGTTTGAGATACAAGTTTGAGGTGGGGTTTTTGAAGTGTTTCCTCCCCCCTCCAATTCATGCTTTGGCCTCATACGAGCATATGATGAGTCAACAACGTTATTTGGGTGTGAGTTAACCGAATATGACCTTTTAAAGGTGAGATTTTCACTGGACAGTTACTTTAACCCCCGGAACTCCCAGACCTAGACCTCCCCACAACCCCAGTACCTGGCTTGATTTAGGCTCACCAAAACTTCCTAAAATCTTGATGCCTAACCTCCCACCTGGATAATTATCCTTTTGGTCCCTCCCTTATCCAGTCCTCTTCAAGAAGCCAATGGCCCCAAATCCCAATGACCTTCCTCTCAAATTGTGGGAAATCTCTGACTGGTACCCAATCTAGTCCCCTTCAATAATCCTCTTCCTCTCTGCTCTAATGTCAGCATCTTTAATCCTTGTCTTTCCTCTCAACTTTCCTTACTGCTTCCCAAGCGTTGTGGACGCGTGTACGAACGAGAGTGAGTGATTCAAAAAAACAACCGCGTATGATGAAACAGAGAAATGATCCATTCTTTCTCTCTCCACAGTGACCAGGTGTCCCCCAGCAGTACGTTCTGTAAGGTGTACACTCTGACTCCCATGCTCACCAATAACAGAGAGAAGAGAGGCCTGGCTCTGGACGGGAAGTTGAAGCACGAAGACACCAACCTGGCCTCCAGCACCATGTAAGAGACTAGAGAGAGAGACACGCACATGAAAACTCACATACAGTACCAGTCAAACGTTTGGACACACCTACTCATTCCAGGGTTTTTCTTTATTTTTACTATTTTCCACATTGTAGAATAATAGTGAAGACATCAAAACTATGAATACATATGGAATCATGTAGTAACCAAAAACATTTTAAAATATATTTTATATTTGAGATTCTTCAAATAGCCACCCTTTGCCTTGACAGCTTTGCACACTTTTGATGTTCTCTCAACCAGCTTCATGAGGTAGTCTCCTGGAATGCATTTCAATTAACAGGTGTGCCTTGTTAAAAAATTATTTTTAATTTTTTATTTTTTAAATTTTTTTATTTATAATTTTGAGCCAATCAGTTGTGTTGTGACAAGGTAGGGGTGGTATACAGAAGATAGCCCTATTTGGTAAAAGACCAAATCCATATTATGGCAAAAACATCTCAAACAAGCAAAGAGAAAAGACAGTCCATCATTACGTTAAGACATGAAGGTCAGTCAATACAGAACATTTCAAGAACTTTCTTCAAGTGCAGTCGCAAAAACCATCAAGCGCTTTGATGAAACTGGATCTCCTGAGGACCGCCACAGGAAAGGAAGACCGAGATTACCTCTGCTGCAGAGGATAAGTTCATTAAAGTTAACTGCACCTTAGATTGCAGCCCAAATAAATGCTTCACGGAGTTCAAGTAACAGACACATCTCAACATCAACTGTTCAGAGAAGATTGTGTGAATCAGGCCTTCATGGTTGAATTGCTGCAAAGAAACCACAACTAAACGACACCAATAAGAAGAAGAGACTTGCTGGTGGAAATCTGTCCTTTGGCCTGACGAGTCCAAATTTGAGACGCAGAGTAGGTGAACGGATGATCTCTGCATGTGTGGTTCCCTACGTGAAGCAGGGAAGGAGGAGGTTTGATGGTGTGGTGCTGTTTTTCTGGTGACACTGTCAGTGATATATTTAGAATTCAAGGCATGTTTAACCAACATGGCTACCACAGCATTCTGGAGCGATACGCCATCCCATCTGGTTTGTGCTTAGTGGGACTATCATTTGTTTTTCAACAGAACAATGACCCAATACACCTCCAGGCTGTGTAAGGGATATTTGACCAAGAAAGAGAGTGATGGACTGCTTCATCAGACGACCTGGCCTCCACAATCACCCGACCTCAACCCAATTGAGATGGTTTGGGATGAGTCAGACCGCAGAGTGAAGGAAAAGCATCTAACAAGTTCTCAGCATGTGTGGGAAGTCCTTCAAGCATGTTGGAAAAGCATTCCAGGTGAAGCTGGTTGAGAGAATGCCAAGAGTGTGCACAGCTGTCATCAAGGCAAAGCATGGTGGTGGCAGCAGTTTTTCATCAGCAGGGACTGGGAAGCTCGTCAGAATTGAAGGAATGATGGATGGCGCTAAATACAGGGAAATTCTTGAGGGAAACCTGTTTGTCTTACAGAGATTTGAGACTGGGACGGAGGTTCACCTTCCAGCAGGACAATAACCCTAAGCATACTGCTAAATCAACACTTGAGTGGTTTAAGGGGAAACATTTACATGTCTTGGAATGGCCTAGTCAAAGCCCAGACCTCAATCTAATTGAGAATCTGTTGTATGACTTAAAGATTGCTGTACACCAGCAGAACCCATCTGACTTGAAGGAGCTGGAGCAGTTCTGCCTTGAAGAATTGGCAAAAATCCCAATGGCTAGATGTGCCAAGCTTATAGAGACATTTCCCAAGAGACGTGCAGCTGTAATTGCTGCAAAAGGTTTTTTGACTTTTGGGGGGTGAATAGTTATGCACGCTCAAGTTTTCTATTTTTTTTGGTCTTATTTCTTGTTTGTTTCACAATAAATATTTTGCATCTTCAAAGTGGTAGACATGTTGTGTAAATCAAATGATACAACCCCCCCCCCCCAAAAAAAAGAAAAATATATATTTTAATTCCAGGTTGTAAGGCAACAAAAGAGGAAAAATGCCAAGGGGCTGAACGCTTTCACAAGGCACTGTATGCCAGGCTTGTAGTGTCATACCCAATAAGGCTTGAGGCCTTACATTTGTCAGTAATTGCTGACAAATGTTCTTCAACAAGGTACTGAGTAAAGGGTCTGAATATTTATGTGAATTTAATATATATTTTTTTAATATAAATTTGCCAAAATGTCTAAAAACCTGTTTTTGCTTTGTCGTTATGGGGTATTGTGTGTAGATTGATGAGGGGAAAAACATTTAATACATTTTAGAATAAGGCTGTAACGTAACAACATGTGGAAAAGTCAAGGGGTCATGTAAAGTGTTGTTTCATTATCTGAAATAAAAGATCGCCAAATTTTTCCATTCCCACAAAAAGCGTATTACGTCAAAAAAAGTTTTTCATTCCTGTTAGTGAGCATAAATATATCAACCTGACAGGTGTGGCATATCAAGAAGCTGATTAAACAACATGATCATGACACAGGTGCACCTTGTGCTGGGGAATATAAAAGGGCACTCTAAAATGTGCAGTTTTGTCAGTTTTGTCACACAACACAATGCCACATGACGACTGCAGGAATGTCCACCAAACAACACTGCCTCTCATATCAACGTACCACTCTATATACTCACAGGACAGTTTATTAGGTACACCCATCTAGTACTGGGTCAGATCCCCTTTGCCCTCAGAACAGCCAGAATTCTTCGGGGTGTGGATTCTACAAGTTGTAAGCTTTCCACAGAGATGTTGGTCCATGCTGACGCGATGGCATCACGCAAGTACTGCAGATTGGACGGTGGTATACCACTGTACCATTGACACATTGATGGGTCCATTGACTCATGCTGCCTCTACCAAATCCTGCCTCTGCCATCAGCATGACTCAACAGGAACCAGTATTCTTCAGGCAATGTTTTTCCACTCCTCAGTTGTCCAGTGTTGATGATGGCGTGCCCACTGGAACCGCTTCTTTTAGCTGATAGGAGGGGAACCCGGTGTGGTCGTCTGCGGCAACAGCCCATCCGTGACAAGGATCGACGAGTTGTGCGTTCCGAGATGCCGTTCTGCACACCACTGTTGTTCCGCATTGTTATTTGTCTGTTTGTGGCCCGCCTGTTATCTTGCACGATTCTTGCCATTATCCTTCGAGCTGAGCTCTCTCATCAACAAGCTGTTTTCTCCCACAGGACTGTCGTTGACTGGATTGTTTTTGTTTGTCGGAAACCCTACACACGGTCGTGTGTGAAAAGCCCAGAAGGGTGGCCGTTTCTGTATTACTGGATCCGGCGTGCCTGTCACCGATTATCACACCCTGCTCAAAGTCGTTTAGGTCCCTTGTTTTCCCATTCCAAAATTCAATCAAAGAGTAACTGAATGCCTCAATGCCTGTCTGCCTGCTTATGGGGGCATTTGCGCAAAACTGAAAGCGCAAACCACCGCATTTAACCATGGAAAGATGACTGGGGAATTTGGCCGACTACAAACAGTGTAGTTATTCCCTCCGCAAGGCAATCAAACAAGCGAGATGTCGGTATAGAGACAAAATGGAGTTGCAATTCAACTAAACACCTTCTTTACCCGCTTTGAGGATACTACAGTGCCACGGACGAGGACCTCTACCAAGGACTACGGGCCCTCCCTTTCCTGCTCCGTGGCCGACGTGAGTAAGACATTTAAACGTGTCCTCAGAGCATGCGCAGACCAGCTGGTTGGGGTGTTTATGGACCTATTCAATCGCTCCCTATCCCAGTCTGCTGTCCCCACATGCTTCAAGATGGCCACCATTGTTCCTATACCCAAGAAGTCAAAGGTAACTGAACTGACTATCGCCCCGCAGCACTCACTTCTGTCATCATGAAGTGCTTTGAGAGGCTAGTCAAGGATCATATCACCTCCACCTTACCTGCCACCCTAAACCCACTTCAATTTGCATACCGAAACCAATAGGTCCACAGACGATGCAATCGCCATCACACTGCACACTGCCCTATCCCATCTCGACAAGAGGAATGCTGTTCATTGACTACAGCTCAGCATTCAACACCATAGTACTCTCCAAGCTCATCATTAAGCTTGAGGCCATGGGTCTCACCCCCGCCCTGTGCAATTGGGTCCGGGACTTCCTGACGGGCTGCCCCCAGGTGGTGAAAATAGGAAACAACATCTCCACTTCGCTGATCCTCAACACTGGGGCCCCACAAGGGTGCGTGCTCAACCTTCTCCTGTACTCCCTGTTTACCCACGACTGCGTGGCCATGCATGCCTCCAACTCAATCTTCAAGTTTGCAGACGGAACAACACTAGTGGGCTTGATTACCAACAACGATGAGACAGCCTACAGGGAGGAGGTGAGGGCACTTGGAGTGTGGTATCAGGAAAACAACCATTCACTCAACGTCCACAAAATAAAGGAGATGATTGTGGACTTCAAGAAACAGCAAAGGGAGAACCTCCCTATCCACATCGACGGGACAACAGTGGAGAAGGTGGAAAGTTTGGAACCCGCACGAGGCTGAAGAAATTTGGCTTGTCACCTAAAATCCTCAAAACTTTTACAGATGCACAATTGAGAGCATCCTGTCGAGCTGTATCACCGCCTGGTACGGCAACTGCACCACCCACAACCGCAAGGCTCTCCAGAGGGTGGTACGGTCTGCACAATGCATCACCGGAGGCAAACTACCTGCCCTCCAGGACACCTACAGCACCCGGTGTCACAGGAAGGCCAAAAAGATCATCAAGGACAACAACCGCCTGTTCACCCCACTACCATCAAGAATGCGAGGTCAGTACAGGTGCATCAAACCTGGGACCGAGAGACTGAAAAACAGCTTCTATCTCAAGGCCATCGGACTGTTAAACAGCCATCACTAACACAGAGAGGCTGCTGCCTCCATACAGATTTGAAATCATTGGCCACTTTAATAAATGGATCACTAGTCACTTTAATAATGCCATTTTAATAATGTTTACATATCTTGCATAAATTTATTTATTTTTTTTATATTTTTTTTTTTAAATTTTACCTTTATTTAACCAGGCAAGTCAGTTAAGAACAAATTCTTATTTTCAATGACGGCCTGGGAACAGTGGGTTAACTGCCTGTTCATCTCATATGTATATACTGTATTTTATACCATCTATTTTTTCATCTTACCTATGTCGCTTGGTCATCGCTCATCCATATATTTATATGTATATATTCTTATTCCATCCCTTTACTTTGATTTGTATGTGTTAGGTAGTTGTTGTGGAATTGTGAGATTACTTGCTAGATATTACTGCACTGTCGGAACTAGAAGCACAAGCATTTCGCTACACTCGCAATAACATCTGCTAACCACGCGTAATGTGACCAATACAATTGGATTTGATTCATATAGGATGCCACGATCCATTTTTCGTGAACGGCAACTAATAAACTGGGTGTATAAATGTGCATGCAGTTTTCCTCTTGTCTATCTGTCGGGTTTCATTGATGTGTGTCTGTTTGATGTGTTCCAGAGTGAAAGACGTGTCCAATAAGGAAGTTCTGGGGATCCTGGTGTCCTACAGAGTCAAGGTCAAACTAGTGGTGTCCCGTGGCGGGTACGTTACATCTGGGCTCATACACATCCACTAAATGGTCTGTCTGACTTAGATTCGCGAAGTGGTTGTAAAAAGTAAACATTTCCACCTGGATTAAGCTGGAATGTTTTACGAGTATTAGGTCACCTCTGCCTGACATCTGATTGGTCTTCGGGGGGGGCAAATTTAGTTGAATCAACGTTGTTTTCGATTTCCTTTGTCAACCTATTGTGACATGGAGTCAACGTGGCAAATACGTTTCGAATTGGGAAAAAAGCTGTCAACGATAACTGTTGTTTGAGGGTGAAATTTCAACCACGGGATTGTGTAATCATGGTAAGCAAATTTCAACATGAACAACATAAAATATGTTGAATTTGTACCTTTAAAACAACGACAGATGTTCAACGTTATATCCACTATCAGGAAAAAAAAACAGTAGGCTAAGGCAGTACATCCTACTAGAGAATTTCTATATCTACAGCTATACTTTAGTCTCCCATCCAGGGTTTTAATCAAGCCCAGCCTTGCTTAGCTATGATATTTGTCACTGACTTACCAATGTGCTATCGTGAGAATGATTGTTGAGAGACCTCCACTTATAAAGTAAATAGATTCAGTGTTGCTATCGAAGTCATTCCGAATGGCCATTTTAACTTTGCATCTGCGCTGTTTGAAGTAAATGTGTTTTTGTAAAATTGTCAGTGGAAACTGTTCAAAGTTGTCCTTGTGAATCGAGTTGAATGGTTTGTTTAAATTTGCAATCATTGGATTTTGTTTGACATACATTTTAAAGTGAAAAATCGGAGTCTCCGTCGTCTTTGTTAGTAGAATTGCCCTAAATCTCCGTTAAGTGTGTCGACAACCAAACACAATTCAACATCACATTTGAAATACAATAAATAGCCTATTAGCTTGTCGAGAAAGTTAACAAATCATATGTTGGATTCACGGCTCCATCTCAACCAAAAATAGAAGTTAAAGAATGGGATTAAGCCAGTGGCTCAGATGGAACTTTCCAAACAGCAGATACATATCCTTTAAATGTTGATATTTGGTTGGGTGGTCAACCAAACAGAATTCGGTATTACTTTTGTATTACAGTAAATAACCTTACAAGCTAATGTAATGTTCAACATTAAAATGAGTAACACATCCATGGCCACATTTTGAAGTTACTGTAAATATAAATGTCCTCTTATGCAATCGTATAAAGCGTGCTTGTTCAAGATCGCATGCGCAGGTCGTCGCAGGTCTTAGACCTGCGACGACCTGCGCATGCGATCTTGAACAAGCACGCTCTTCACAATGTCTCGACCAAATATTACCCAATTGTCCATTGTTGAAATGACTTGGTGTTCCCAGTGGGCTGGCGTTGCTTTAACATGACTGTGTATGTCGTCTGTATAGCGACGTGTCGGTGGAGCTACCTTTTGTCCTGATGCACCCCAAACCCTCAGACCAACACATTTCCAGACCTCAATCAGGTACAGACCCGTGTGTGTGATCGAGAGAAAATGACGTTTTAGAAATAGAAGTGTTTTTCAGTGATAGTTACCTGTTTTGCCATGTCATTACTTTCTACAACAGCCGTCCCAGAAACTGATGCCCCAGTGGACACTAACCTCATAGAGTTTGAGACAAAGTAAGAGAGAGAGAGAGAGAGAGAGAGAGAGAGTGTGTTTCTCAGATTTCAATTTAACCTTGTTTGTTGTTGAACACAATTTGAATCTCTTCCTCCATTCCTTCTCTCTCAGTAATTTCTCTCAGGATGATGACTTTGTGTTCGAGGACTTTGCCCGTCTCCGACTGAAAGGAATGAAGGACGATGAGGATGACCACTTCTGCTAATTCTCCCTGCCCCAGGACCAGGCACCCAAACCTGGGGAGAGGAGCTAGGCGAGTCACTGGTCTAGTCTCAGCACCAGACAGTAGGCCCAACTCCAGAAAAGGGGTGCAGGAGCACTCAGATATTTTTAAAAGCCTCTCCCCGTTCTCTTCATATTCAAATTGCTCTCCCATCTTCTTTCTCCTACATTTGCGATGGCATTGTTAATTTCATCTCCTTCGTTTTGTCACTCCTTTTGTTTGAGAAACAGAGATAATGAGTGAGATGGAGATATTTAAAGGGTGTGTCGAGTCAACTGTCTCTGTTTTAGGAAATCATTCTATATGTTTTGGGTCCATTCGTTGATTCAGGGTTGATCTTATATGTTCTATAGGTCCCACAAGCGGTCAGACAGACAGATATATGTTTGTAATTCAAAAACATATCCAAAATCCCCAGGTTTATCTTAAATCCCGGTTGGAGGATTCCGGATTTCCTGCTTATTCCCTTCTGATTCCGGGATCTTCCAACCGGGATTTCTGGAAAATCTGGGAATCATTTGAAAATGTGGGGAATCTGGAACTTGAATGTACAGGACTACATTGCTGCACAACTACTTAGAGGGAACACGAGTTTAATAGTTTATGCAAATGCATTGTTATTACATGGTTATAACCTGTTATTACACTGTTATTACGTTATTATCAGTGGTGGAGTGGAGGGTAAACGCACCTAAACACCATTTACGCTGATTTTCTTTTTTCTCTTCCACCTTTTGCGGGAAAATGCATTGGAAAGTATAGGGAGCATTTACTTTACTCACTGCGAATGGTGACCAGCGTTTACCCACCTATTTATTTGACCACAACATGACGGGTCACTATGCGACACGATCATTGCAGCTTTTCACTTATCCTAAACACAAGCTCATTACCCAATTTGTAATAACCCAACACTCGATCCATTATGGCAAGTGTAGAACGATTGCATATCGTCACAGTTGAGGGAGGGAGTGTGTAAGTGTAGTGCACTCACAGCGAGGAAGGGTTGTGAGTGTAGTGCACTAAGAGTACAGTGAGTGTTTTTAAGCGCAGTGCACTTACATGGAGGGTGCGAGTGTGGTGCACTCATCGTGAAGATACGCGGAATCGTATGTGCAGACAGTGTGGCCTTTTCTGTTAGGGACTACATAGGAGACTTCCGGCATCAAAACCTACACACACACACACACACACACACACACACACACACACACACACACACACACACACACACACACACACACACACACACACCCGACATGCATTGATTGCCATGAACACGATAAATAACTATTCTTTTACATTTATGATTTGCCAAAAGTTTATTATTTGACAAAGGTCAAATGGCATGTCCTGGTTGCAGTTTGATTGAACCCCACCATCGATAAGATTAGGGCTCATGCCAAGGATGTACTGAGCTTGGATCAGCCCCCGGTCCCGTCCATGTAGTGTTATTCGTTATGATCAACCTGGCAAAAACTGATTCAAAATCAGCCAAGGAGATTTTTTTTTGATTAGTCACAAATGTGTGTTCAATGGCACACCTGGTGTGTGATAAGCAGTTCTGCAGTCTTCTGCAGGTCTCTCAAATATACTGTCGATTCTGGAGAGAAAGTTTGATGCAGGTTGAAGTTTTCCCTTAATCACTGATACACTGATTAAAACAATCTGACCGTGTAATGGTAAAGGTTAGGATTGATGAGTTATTTGATCCTAGATCTGTGGTTAAAGTGCATCTTCTACCTCAAATCGGCTAAATTTATCATTGACCAATCTCTCAAACTTACCAGCATCCAACATTGGCCTCAATCATCAGAATCACCAATGTTGGGAGGAGTGGAAAGGGCGATGGGAGGAAAGAGGGGGAAAGCCAGGCACGGGGGATAGGAGGTAGGGAAAATAATGTCGGGAAAATAATTATATTTTTATTGTTGTAATAATCGCCAGAGATATGTGTACTTAAATGTTGCCATTATTTTAATTTTATTCTAAAGACATTTTATTTTTCATGATTAAAAAGTCACAAGTGATATAAACTAACCTTATGCTAATTCCCTGCTGTATTCTCTCAACTGCTGTAAATATTATTACTGTAAATGCAACTCAACAGCCAATAAGAGTTCACTATAGAACACTGCAGTCCAATAAGAGCACAGTTTATAGGATAGTCAGACTCCCCAATCCAGGTTCTCCAGGACCTCTTAGTATGTTGGTCTTAGTTCCGAACCGGTTTCACAGTTAAAATTGTGTAAACTGAACTTTTAAAATTCTACATCAAATGAATGTTGGTTTCACAATTCCACGTTAAGGTCAATAAACATGTTTTGTATAGGAAACCGGTATAACCAGGGGCCCCTCTGGAACAGGATATGGAGAAATACAGTGAATCCCAAACCACCCCCTCACACCTCTCAACTCGCTCTGAGTGCCCTCCGTTGTCGCGTGTTGCTGACGAAACTCCGAGGGTGACGATGGAATAAGCAATAACCCCATCAACGTTGGGACACGCTGAAATGAATAAAACAAGCATGAAATT
Organism: Oncorhynchus keta; assembly: GCF_023373465.1. Taxonomy (NCBI): domain Eukaryota; kingdom Metazoa; phylum Chordata; class Actinopteri; order Salmoniformes; family Salmonidae; genus Oncorhynchus; species Oncorhynchus keta. The sequence continues at coordinate 31,842,791 of NC_068433.1, read as the reverse complement.
CAAGTGAACAAATCCCCTCTGCCGTTTTTACAAGATATAAACCTCAGTAACAGTTTAATTTGGGAGGTATTTAATATTTTACATGTGTCAAGTCTTGAAATCAGACAAAAAAAAAAAACGCATGTGACATAATTAGGCACACCTCTACATGATTTTGTATGAAATTGCGCAAACTCCAAACATATCGCAGTGCATGTTGGGATTGCACTTCACTCTGAAGCCTGCAGCCTTGTTATCTGAGAGTCTAAATATCCCTTTACACCCGTGGATCATTTTCACTCCCTCAGCTTTGAGACACTTGTGCAAATGGTGGAGGAAAGCGTGAACGCGCAAATGGAGGGGCGAGGGGGTGATTTGAGATTCAGCCATAGGCTACTGCTGTAGTATCTAGATTGTAGACACCCGATAGGATAGTACAGAGAAGTACATTGCAGTCAATTACGTGTGTCTATCATGGTGTGTAGGTGCAGAACAAAGGTAGATGAGGAGGATCGATTGATTGCAACTTGGCTCACTTATCAGATTGGAAATCACTGTGTTTGATCAGGTTATAGATTTATAAAACGTACAAACATAAAAGATAAAGTATCCACCTTGTGTACAGTTTCAGCTTCAACGACAGCAAACCAAGAGTTACAAATTACTAAGCCAGCAAATGCAATGTAACAACAATGACCACCTCTTCTTATAAGATGTATTTTAATATCAGGGTAGAGGTGTGTTTAAATGGATTAGATTGTAACTGTAGCCATTTTGGTTCAATGACAAGAATGTGTTTTTTTCATAACGTGCTGCCTAATTCAACAACTGTCCATGGTTAACAAGAGTTATTGGTCATGTTAAACAAAACATTTTGTACATTGGTTGGTTTTTACACATTTGAACGAACCCGGGTGGTTGAGGTTGTAACAATTATAGAAATATAATTACTAGAAAGGAAATCTGCATTCAAGTTAATGTTTTGCTTTTGTGTAAATATATTTCCAGGGGTGTGATGTCAGTCACAACACATTGGTTTTGAAGTTTCACATGAAGGTTATAAAGGTTCATAAGAAGGTTACGAAGCTCATACTCTGTTCATGTTATGAATGGATCAACGCATGGCATGGTATTCTAACAATGTACTGCAACAATATGGAAAATGTTGTGATATTTGTGATTAGAACTTTTAGAACCTCCAGAAACTCTTAGGGACCATGTAAACGTTACAATGAGCTTTTTGGTAACTCTGTACTTTAAGTGGCATCTTACAAAGCGTTATAAGGCCTTATGAACATTCACAGCACCGTAGAGGCAATAGAGGTTTATTAAACTGTGTAATTAAGCAGTAAGGCCGTTATATTGATACTATATCACAGCTAAGGCTAGGGGCCTCTTGTTTTGTTACTATATTATATTTACATGTGCTATGAATGTTTAATAAGGCATAAGACTTCATAAGAAACCGCTTCAGGTAGAAGTGTTACCAGCTTTTTTTTTTTTTTGTAAATCTGAATGGCGATTGTCCTCATGTCTATAAACCAGTGAAGTGTAGAAAAACTTAAAGTCGAAGTTCAGTATTTTACAACCATGGATTACAGTTTTTCCTGGCCCATAGACTACTTTCAGGGTGAGGAACCATCTAAAATATTCAGTAAAATACTTAACTTCCCCTTTTTAAAAACAAATATTTTATTTTTGTTCCCTTCAATCTTAGTTGAGGTATCTATCCATGGAAACGCACGCAATCATGTCAATTTGTAGGCTTGTGTATTGAGTCAGACATTTTATTTTAAGGACAATTTAAGCTACCACAAAAATGTAGATTCATAGAGAACTATACTTAAATGCTACCTGATACTTTATCTGTGAATTAATTAAATTAAGACAAAGTATATTGTTATCAAGGAAACCAAGATGCTGTATAAGCAATGTTATTTTACTCAATAAAATGGAACAAAATGACAATGAAAAAAATGTAAGATTATAAAAAAAATTACATTGGAGAATATATGTCGCTTCTTTATTTTGTACTGCATTTTAGAAAATGTCAAATAAAAAACTTAACATACAAAATGGTCTATTTGTAAGTGCGTGAACGTTCTGTGTATGCATGACACAAGCAGGATAATGGAATGAAACACTAACTTTATTACAGAACATTGCCAGATACATGACTGATATCATACAAAAAGAAAACTAAAATGAAGTATTTCAGTCCCCACCTCTCTTCGGCAGGTGGTCCTAAAACACCATGGTGACAGCGAGCGATGGAAACATCCCCATACTGCGCTCTGCCCGAGTGCCGACCGACCATTTGTGTTCTCTCAGGGTTGTGGATCCAGCATGACTTCGCAGGTGCGTCCCAGCTCTCCCAGTTTGACCCTGGTGTATTCTGCTCGGTTCAAGGCCATTTGACAGTCTTTCCTGGCCGAGTATGTGGAGCCCTCGTGGGGCTGGCCTGTGGCAACCTGCAGGGGACGGAGAGAGAAGGCAGTATGGTGAAAGGGAGAAATGTTAGGCTCAAGGCTACACTACTAGGTGAATGTGAAACAAGCATAACTTTGATGTAGAAAGAAAAGGTCAACTACATGAGAGCTACGTATATCAACACTACCAAGTTACATGTACAGTACCAGTCAAAAGTTTGGACACCAACTCATTCAAGGTTTTTTTTTTATTTTGACAATTTTCTACATTGTAGAATAATAGATTTCAGATAGACATCAGATTTCCACCGGTCGAATGTCCATTGCTCGTGTTTCTTGGCCCAAGCAAGTCTCTTCTTCTCATTGGTGTCCTTTAGTAGTGGTTTCTTTGCAGCAATTCGACCACAAAGGCCTGATTTTCACGCAGTCTCCTCTGAACTGTTGTCTTTTACTTGAACTCTGTGAAGCATTTATTTGGGTGGCAATCTGACGTGTAGTTAACTCTAATGAACTTATCCTCTGCAGCAGAGGTAACTCTGGGTCTTCCTTTCCTGTGGAGGTCCTCATGAGAGCCAGTTTCATCATAGAGCTTGATGGTTTTGGCGACTGCACTTGAAGGAACTTTCAAAGTTCTTGAAATGTTCCGGAGATTGACTGACCTTCATGTCTTAAAGTAACGATGGACAGTCGTTTCTCTTTGCTTATTTGAGCTGTTCTTGCCATAATATGGACTTGGTCTTTTACCAAATAGGGCTATCTTCTGTATACCACCACTACCTTGTCACAACACAACTGATTGGCTCAAAGGCATCATTAAGAAGGAAAGAAATTCCACAAATGAACTTTTAACAAGGCACACCTGTTAACTGAAATCCATTCCACCTAATGAAGCTGGTTGTGAGAATACCAAGAGTGTGCAAAGCTGTCATCAAAGCAAAGGGTGGCTACTTTGAAGAATATAACATATATTTAGATTTGTTTAACACTTTTTTGGTTACTACATGATTCCATGTGTTATTTCAAGTTTTGATGTCTTCACCATTATTCTACAATGTGGAAAATAGTCAAATAAAGTAAAACCCTGGAATGAGTAGGTGTGTCAACGTTTGACTGGTACTGTATACGTTTCAATTCACGGCATGGCACACTGTGTGTGAGGGCGTGCGTGTGTGTCTTCTTTCTCCTACCTATGTAAGGTACTGATCTGGAACCTGAACTCGGTCTACTCTGACAGAGCTAGTGAATTGACTGGGCTGACTGGCTGTGCATCTCTGTGTGTCCCCTCTTACCTGTGGGAGCTGAGCTCAGTCTCCACTCTGACGGCCCCAGTAAACATACAACTGTGTCTGTCTGCGTGTGTTACCTGTGTGAGGTATCTGATTTGTGAGCTGAGCTCAGTCTCCACTCTGTTGACGGATCCAGTAAACTGGCTGAGCTGTCTGTCCAGGAAACTGGCATTGTGCTTGTCTTTAGACAGCTCCAACACAACGTTGCCTAGAGAAGATAAACACAGAAAACAGAATTAGGCCTACAGTTGATGTATTTACTCACAGAAACTGTCATGGCTTGTCTTAAATAACTACAGACATTGAGCAAATAGAGTGACAATGAATGCCCATTCCTTCTAAGAGCTCTTTTCTAGTACTATACATGTGTGGCTAGGTACAGTTAGCTAGCTATGTAATGACACAGGTACTACTGTTAGCTCTGGTCCAGGGTGAAGGCCCAGCGCTAGCAAGGCGCACTAAGGCGTATTCAGACACCTTTCCCTTTTCCACATTTTGTAATGTTCAGCCTTATTCTAAAATGGAGTAAATACATTTCTCATCAATCTACACACAATACCCCCATAATGACAAAGGCAAAAACGAGTTTAGACATTTTCGCAAATGTATTAAAACTAAACAAATACCTTATTTACATCAGCATTCAGACCCTTTGTTATGAGACTCCAAATTGAGCTCAGGTGCATGCTGTTTCCCTTGATGTTTTTACAACTTGGAGTACACCTGTGGTAAAATAAATAGTTGGACATGATTTGGAAAGGCACAGTTGACAGTGCATGCCAGAGCAAAAAACCAAGCCATGAGGTTGAAGGAATTGTCCGTAGAGCTCCGAGACAGAATTGTGTCGACACAGATCTGGGTATGGGTCCCCAAAAATGTATGCAGCATTGAAAGTCCCCAAGAACACACTGGCCTCCATAATTGTTAAATAGAAGAAGTTTGTAACCACCAAGACTCTTCCTGGAGCTGGCCGCCAAGCCAAACTGAGCAATCTGGGGAATGAAAGGTCTTGGTAAGGGAGGTGGCCAAGAACCCAATGGTCACTCTGACATAGTTCCAGAAGGACCCCATCTCTGCAGCACTCCACCAATCAGGCCTTTATGGTAGAGTGGCCAGAAAGAAGCCACTCCTCAGTAAAAGGCACATGACAGCTCGCTTGGAGTTTGCCAAAAGTCTCCCAAAGGACTCTCAGACCATGAGAAACAAGATTCTCTGCAAGGATTGAAACCAAGATTGAACTCTTTGGCCTGAATGTCAAGCGTCACACCTGGAGGAAACCTGGCACCATCCCTACAGTGATGCATGGTGGAGGCAGCATCATGCTGTGGCAATGTTTTTCAGAGGCAGGGACTGGGAGACTAGTCAGAATCAAGGGAAAGATGAGCAGAGCAAAGTACAGAGAGATCCTTGATGAAAACCTGCCCCAGAGCACTCAGGACCTCAGACTGGGGTGAAGATTCACCTTTCAACAGGACAATGACCCTCAGCACACAGCCAAGACAACGCAGGAGTGGATTCGGGACGAGTCTCTGAATGTCCTTGAGTGGCCCAGCCAGAGCCCGGACTTGAACCCGATCAAACGTTTCTGGAGAGACCTGAAAATAGCTGTGCAGCAACACTCCCCATCCAACCTGACAGAGCTTGAGAGGATCTGCAGAGAATAATGGGAGAAACTGCCCAAATACAGTTGAGTCAAGCTTGTAGTGTCATACGCAAGAAGACTCGAGGCTCTAATAGTTTCCAAAGTACTGGGTCTGAATACTTATGCAAATGTGTGGTATTTCAGTTTTTTTATGTTTAATATATTTGCAACATTTTCAAAAATTTTAGTATCAATTTTAGAATAAGGTTGTAACGTAACAACATGTGGAAAAAGTCAAGGGGTCTGAATACTTTCGGATTGCATTGTATATCTAACTAGCTAGGTATGCGTTTGTTATTACAATGTATTTGAACTGTTGTTGTTGCATGCAGAGGTAGACGAACCGGCGCACTGCAGAATCGTTGCAATTTGACTCTCAACCTCTTCCAAAGCTCGCAGTCGGTCATTCGCCATCAGGATCGATTTCACACACTGGGAGTAATAAAAATAGACGATTCTTATCAGAATCGGCTACGTATGGAACACTATCGTAGAAAATAGGTTATTACTTAAATGCATGAATCCTAAATGTAGTCAAACTCCTGCATAATGCCAAAAACACCACAGAAAGCGAACATCAACAAAACAAAAAGCATTCCGAGTAAAGGCGCATATAAATGACGTCAACATCTTTCGAATAACTACATCCGTCGCATAATTTAGACGTTTTAGTGTGGCGGAGTGGGAAGATGGCTGTAACAGCGGATTGGATGCATGTCCCCTCCAATATGCGGCTAACCAACCGAGGGTCTGGTGTCCGTTCTGAAAGAGCAGCGGACCGAATATTTACCAGCACTTTTAGCGAATTACCGGGAGCACGGCGTGTTCTCGACACAGGTAAAACTGGCTTGCTATTCTTGGTATTGGCCACGCATGGCATCCCGTCTGCTTTCTATTTTTTTTATTACCTTTAATTAACTAAGTAAGTCAGTTAAGAACTCCCAATCGCGGCCGGTTGTGATACAGCCTGGATTTGAACCAGGGTGTCTATAGTGACGCCTCTAGCACTGAGATGCCTTAGACAGCTGCGCCACTCGGGAGCTGTCTCAATGATTGATGTCTCAATGCAATCGACTCGTGCTAGTCTTTGTTTTTCCCTTGCTGAATACCATTGTGTCATATCTTGCTACATAGCCAACTCTAATGTTGCTTTGCTTCTAAAGTTTGTATAGCAGTGTTGATGGCCTGGTTGATGTCACTCCTCGCTCTTATCCCTCAGAGTACTGGAGCTGTCGGTGGTCTCGTGGGAATCAGCAACGCCAAACTCGGCAACAGCAAAACCAAGTTCGAGGGGCTGTCTTCTCTGTGCTGGTCAAAGACAGTTCTAGTGATGCGTTCCAACAACACTGTCTCTTATGGCTACGGTCCCTACAACAGGTCATACAGGTAAGACACTGTAGGAAGACACCTGTAGACCCGTGCTTAACTATGGCAGGAGCTCAGGAGGAGCACCTGAAATGTTCTACTGCTTGAGCTCCTGTTGCTCTTATAGAATATTAACTAGAAAGTATATCTCCTACACCGAAATATAACTGCACCGGCACCTATTTCAGTCCAAGTGAAGCGCTTTTGTAGACCTTCACAATAAGCGCACACACACACACCGGAGACACATCTGTCCAAAACATTCACTGAGTCAAATCCAAGATACACAAGACTGCGGTGCCAGACGGATTACCAGGACGTATGCTCCGGGCATGTGCTGACCAACTGGCAGGTGTCCTCACTGACATTTTCAACATGTCCCTGATTGAGTCTGTAATAGCAACATGTTTCAAGCAGACCACCATAGTCCCTGTGCCCAAGAACACAAAGGCAACCTGCCTAAATGACTACAGACCTGTAGCACTCACGTCCGTAGCCATGAAGTGCTTTGAAAGGCTGGTAATTGCTCACATCAACACCATTATCCCAGGAACCCTAGACCCACTCCAATTTGCATAACGCCCCAACAGATTCACAGATGATGCAATCTCTATTGCACTCTACACTGCCCTTTCCCACCTGGACAAAAGGAACACTTATGTGAGAATGCTATTCATTGACTACAGCTCAGCGTTCAACACCATAGTGCCCTCAAAGCTCATCACTAAACTAAGGATCCTGGGACTAAACACCTCCCTCTGCCACTGGATCCTGAACTTCCTGATGGGCCGCCCCCAGGTGGTGAGGGTAGGTTACAACACATGTGCCACACTGATCCTCAACACTGGAGATCCCCAGGGGTGTGTGCTCAGTCCCCTCCTGTACTCCCTGTTAACCCACGACGGCATGGCCAGGCACGACACCGACACCAACACCATCATTATGTTTGTAGACGACACAACAGCGGTAGGCCTGATCAACGACGAGGCAGCCTATAGGGAGGAGGTCAGAGACCTGGCCGGGGGGTGCCAGAATAACAACCTATCCCTCAACGTAACCAAGACTAAGGAGATGGTTGTGGACTACAGGAAAAGGAGGACCGAGCACGCACCCCATTCTCATCGACGGGGCTGTAGTGGAGCAGGTTGAGAGCTTCAAGTTCATTGGTGTCCACATCAACGACAAACTAGAATGTTCCAAACACACCAAGACAGTCGTGAAGAGTTCACCTGCCATCCAGGACCTCTACACCAGACGGTGTCAGAGGAAGGCTCTAAAAATTGTCAGACTGTTTACTCTACTACCGCATGGCAAGCGGTAACGGAGTGCCAAGTCTAGGACAAAAAGGCTTCTTTACGCTGCTGCTACTCTCTGTTTATCAAAAATGCATTGTCACTTTAACTATAAATTCATGTACATACTACCTCAATTGGACTGAGCAAGCAACCAGTGCTTCCGCACATTGGCTAACCGGGCTACCTACATTGTGTCCCGCCATCCCCTCTTTTATGCTACTACCACTCTCTGTTCATGATATATGCATAGTCACTTTAACCATATCTACATGTACATACTACCTCAATCAGCCTGACTAACCGGTGTCTGTATATAGCCTCGCTACGGTATATATCTTTTTACTGTTGTTTTATTTCTTTACTTACCTATTGTTCACCTAATACCTTTTTTGCATTATTGGATAGAGCCTACACCTGTTGTATTCGGCGCACGTGACAAACTTTGATTTGAAGATGCACACCTGTACAGCACAATGCATAGCCTAGAGGGAGGCACATATTTTAATGAATTTGCTTAATCAAATGTGGATAGGGACATCAGAAATAACTGGGTTAAATCTCTTGATATTGATTATAAAAAATTTAAATCTACTTAAGCTAATTCAAACCCTTTTTTCCCTTACCCCCAGTCCAAGGACCCCCCTCCCGTCCGTCCAGCTAGCGGTGGGGGTCCTCCAGGACCTGCTCCATTATTCCTCCCAGCTACCTGAGCTGGCCAGGGAGGTGGGCCTCAACTCTATCCTGGGGATCCTCACCTCGCTGCTAGGCCTCAAGTCTGAGGTAAGTTAGGGCTGGGGAAATTGCTTGTATACAGTAGTAGTTAACTACGTAAGTATTGAGGAATACTAGAGCAGAATTCGGTAATGGTGTGTGTATGTTTAGTGTCACCTAGCTACCATTGAGGGGATGACTGCATGTATGACCTATCCCTGAGCCTGTGGCTCCCTGAGGGTGAGCATTACAACACACTCATAAACTACATTACAAATAGGATGCTCTTTTAGTACATCATATTTGGGAGACACTGTGTTGTTGTTATTGATGTTGTTTTATCTCTGTCTGACAATTTGTCTTCAACAGGACAAACTGGGTGCCTATTTCTTAGCCAAAATGGACAGCGCCAACCCAAAAGTACAAGAGGTTTGTCTACAGTTTATTTGTGACTCACCACCTGGATTCGGTCCTATGTACTGAAATTGTGTTTTTTTACATTGGATAAAAGTAGAGACTCCGATCTAGAAAATGGTATATCATACACTGCAGTTGAGGAACAATGTGAAAGTAATTGTGTTTTTGAAAGTTGATAAACTTTCAAACCTCACTTTAGGGAAAATGGCCTGTGAATGTTTTGGTACTCCTGCTGGAGAGCTCTTCTTTGTCTACACCCATTCAGCATTGTTCACACCCTCTTAAACCTTAGTCCCACCCAACTCTTTAAGGATTCACAGTGTAGTAAACAACCAAAGGGTTCAAGACTAAATATGGTGAAAGTAAGTAGCAAAAAATAGTAGCAAAAATTAACTTAGGATATAGGCCAAGGACTAGATAATCTGATTTTGGTGCAGGTCATGTTCTTCACATTACCCGTCTCTGGTAAATGCACACTACAGTGCCTTGCGAAAGTATTCGGCCCCCTTGAACTTTGCAACCTTTTGCCACATTTCAGACTTCAAACATAAAGATATAAAACTTTCTTTTTTTTTGAAGAATCAACAACAAGTGGGACACAATCATGAAGTGGAACGACATTTATTGGATATTTCAAACTTTTTTCACAAATCAAAAACTGAAAAATTGGGCGTGTAAAATTATTCAGCCCCCTTAAGTTAATACTTTGTAGCGCCACCTTTTGCTGCGATTACAGCTGTAAGTCGCTTGGAGTATGTCTCTATCAGTTTTGCACATCGAGAGACTGACATTTTTTCCCATTCCTCCTTGCAAAACAGCTCAAGCTCAGTGAGGTTGGATGGAGAGCATTTGTGAACAGCAGTTTTCAGTTCTTTCCACAGATTCTCGATTGGATTCAGGTCTGGACTTTGACTTGGCCATTCTAACACCTGGATATGTTTATTTTTGAACCATTCCATTGTAGATTTTGCTTTATGTTTTGGATCATTGTCTTGTTGGAAGACAAATCTCCGTCCCAGTCTCAGGTCTTTTGCAGACTCCATCAGGTTTTCTTCCAGAATGGTCCTGTATTTGGCTCCATCCATCTTCCCATCAATTTTAACCATCTTCCCTGTCCCTGCTGAAGAAAAGCAGGCCCAAACCATGATGCTGCCACCACCATGTTTGACAGTGGCGATGGTGTGTTCAGGGTGATGAGCTGTGTTGCTTTTACGCCAAGCATAACGTTTTGCATTGTTGCCAAAAAGTTCAATTTTGGTTTCATCTGACCAGAGCACCTTCTTCCACATGTTTGGTGTGTCTCCCAGGTGGCTTGTGGCAAACTTTAAACAACACTTTTTATGGATATCTTTAAGAAATGGCTTTCTTCTTGCCACTCTTCCATAAAGGCCAGATTTGTTCAATGTACGACTGATTGTTGTCCTATGGACAGAGTCTCCCACCTCAGCTGTAGATCTCTGCAGTTCATCCAGAGTGATCATGGGCCTCTTGGCTGCATCTCTGATCAGTGTTCTCCTTGTATGAGCTGAAAGTTTAGAGGGACGGCCAGGTCTTGGTATTTGCAGTGGTCTGATACTCCTTCCATTTCAATATTATCGCTTGCACAGTGCTCCTTGGGATGTGTAAAGCTTGGGAAATCTTTTTGTATCCAAATCCGGCTTTAAACTTCTTCACAACAGTATCTCGGACCTGCCTGGTGTGTTCCTTGTTCTTCATGATTCTCTGCGCTTTTAACGGAACTCTGAGACTCACAGTGCAGGTGCATTTATACTGAGACTTGATTACACACAGGTGGATTGTATTTATCATCATTAGTCATTTAGGTCAACATTGGATCATTCAGAGATCCTCACTAAACTTCTGGAGAGAGTTTGCTGCACTGAAAGTAAAGGGGCTGAATAATTTTGCACGCCCAATTTTTCAGTTTTTGATTTGTTAAAAAAGTTTGAAATATCCAATAAATGTCGTTCCACTTCATGATTGTGTCCCACTTGTTGTTGATTCTTCACAAAAAATACAGTTTTATATCTTTATGTTTGAAGCCTGAAATGTGGCAAAAGATCGCAAAGTTCAAGGGGGCCAAATACTTTCGCAAGGTACTGTATATCAAATAATCTTATGCTTATTCATCACATGCACAGGGTACAGAAGGTGTAAACAGTACAGTGAAATGGTTACTGGCATAGTGGAGTCTTTGGTTTAGTCATGTACAGTTGAAGATGGAAGTTTACATACACTTAGGTTGGAGTCATTAAAACTTGTTTTTCAACCACTCCACAAATTTCTTGTTCACAAACTATAGTTTTGGCAAGTCTGTTAGGACATCTACTTTGCATGACACAAGTCATTTTTCCAACAATTGTTTACAGACAGATTATTTCACTTATAACTCACTGTATCACAATTCCAGTGGGTCAGAAGTTTACATACACTAAGTTGACTGCCTTTAAACAGCTTGGAAAATTCCAGAAAATGGCTTTAGAAGCTTCTGATATAATTTGACATAATTTGTGTCAATTGGAGGTGTACCTGTGGATGTATTTCAAGGCCTACCTTCAAACTCAGTGCCAAAAGAAATCAGCCAAGACTTCAGAAAAATAATTGTAGACCTCCACAAGTCTGGTTCATCCTTGGGAGCAATTTCCAAATGCCTGAAGGTACCACATTCATCTGTACAAACAATAGTACGCAAGTATAAACACCATGGGACCACGCAGCCATCATACTGCTCAGGAAGGAGATGCATTCTGTCTCCTAGAGATGAATGTACTTTGGTGCGAAAAGTGCAAATCAATCCCAGAACAACAGTAAAGGACCTTGTGAAGATGCTGGAGGAAACGGGTACAAAAGTATCTGTATCCACAGTAAAAGTCCTATATCGACATAACCTGAAAGGCCGTTCAGCAAGGAAGAAGCCACTGCTCCAACACCTCCAGAAAAAAGCCAGACTACGGTTTGCAACTGAACATGGGGATAAAGATTGTACTTTTTGGAGAAATGTCCTCTGGTCTGATGAAACAAAAATAGAACCGTTTGGCCATAATGACCATTGTTATGTTCGGAGGAAAAAGTGGGATGCTTGCAAGCCGAAGAACACCATCCCAACTGTGAAGCACGGGGGCGGCAGCATCATGTTGTGGGGTTGATTTGCTGTAGGAGGGACTGGTGTACTACAAAATAGATGGCATCATGAGGAAGGAAAATGATGTGGATATGTTGAAGCAACATCTCATGACATCAGTCAGGAAGTTAAAGCTTGGTCGCAAATGGGTCTTCCAAATGGACAATGACCCCAAGAATACTTCCAAAGTTGTGGCAAAATGGCTTAAGGACAACACAGTCAAGGTATTGGAGTGGCCATCACAAAGCCCTGACCTCAATCCTGTAGAAAATGTGTGGGCAGAGCTTAAAAAGCCTGTTTAAAAACAACTGAGTTTAAATGTAGTTGGCTACGGTGTATGTAAACTTCAGACTTCAACTGTACATGGATGAATGCTTCTTCCTCTCTGTCATGGATGCCATTGTTGCCGTTGTAATGTAATTTAATCCTCTGCTTCCACCGGGGATTCCACTGATTTGAAAATTGGGTCAACTTCCGTGACAACGACACAGTTTCTTCCCCACCATTGTCATCAGAAGACCACAATGTCTAGTTCAATGAAAAAGGTTTTCACCGAAATCAAGGATTTCCTCATTGTCTGGTTAGAGTCAAAGAGAGTCAGCATGGCACTATCATCCTCCAGATACTGCTGAGCTTTGTCGATAGCGCTATTAACTTCAATGTTGAGAGCAGTAGCAGAAAATGTTTCAGTTCTTCATTATATCTTCATGTTATAATAATATCTCATGTTATAGACAGAAGCATGCTACATGGCAGATCAATCCAATCTCCTCTCCTGGGCAGGTCACGCCCAACCATTATCTCAGCCAATCATTTCCAGCGGAAAGGTTCCTGTTTTTTCTTCGTGTCTACACCAACTAGGCTCGTAATTTTAAATGTTTATTCGTATTTACAGATGGTATACAAGTTTGTTATTAAGGCACATGAAAGTTCCGCTACAAGACCATGGTGCTTGCCTACGGAGCTGTGAGGGGAACGGCACCTCAGTACCTCCAGGCTCTGATCAGGCCCTACACCCAAACAAGGGCACTGCGTTCATCCACCTCTGGCCTGCTCGCCTCCCTACCACTGAGGAAGTACAGTTCCCGCTCAGCCCAGTCAAAACTGTTCGCTGCTCTGGCCCCCCAATGGTGGAACAAACTCCCTCACGACGCCAGGACAGCGGAGTCAATCACCACCTTCCGGAGACACCTGAAACCTCACCTCTTTAAGGAATACCTAGGATAGGATAAAGTAATCCTTCTCACCCCCCTTAAAAGATTTAGATGCACTATTGTAAAGTGGCTGTTCCACTGGATGTCATAAGGTGAATGCACCAATTTGTAAGTCGCTCTGGATAAGAGCATCTGCTAAATGACTTAAATGTAAAATGTAAATGTAAGTTAACATGTTCTAGAAAACATTTCTGCAAAAACAATGTTCAAATGCCTCACATTTGAACAGGGTCACATTTTCTTCCATGTTAAATCTCTATTTGTATGCTTTATTTATATAACCTCATGTTTGTCAACTCCTTCACTTTTCTCCTCCACCTCTATCTTCTCCATATATCTCTCCATCTCCAGGTAGCATGTGAGTGTTATGGTCATCTGACCTGTTTGGGCAGAGTGGTGGAGGGGGGGGGATGGACCAATCAGATTCACTGCCTGCTGGCCTCGGCCAATGGCATACTGGCACAACTCTTCCAGGGCTCTGAATCAGGAGGAGAATGCTTTTTCTTTCCTGAAGTGTTTCAGAGTATGAGCGCTGATCTAGGCTCAGTATAGCCTTATAGATCTTAATGAATAAGATTACATGGTCAGGGGAGACCTGATCCTAGATCAGCACTCCTACTCTCAGATGCTTTAATGAATGATAAAAACATTAAAATTGTCTTCAGGGTTTTACAACCAGAATTATGCTTATCTGCTAGGGAGGTAATGATTCACCGGTTCAAATGTTTAAGATACGAGGGCACCGGTCCACGGGAGCCCAAACCAATGCAAATGTAGCATGAATCAGTCTGAAAATCGATTCAAACGTAACGAACCACCGATTCACTGATGTCTTACTCATGTCATTTTATTTCCCCCATTCGAAAATACCTCTTGTCTTTTGTGACTGAATAGACTGAATAGTAGCCTATCTAACTAAGCACGTAAATGTGTGTGACAGTCATTGATCTCCAAGCCAGATGTTAACTGTGTGTGCGCACAGAGCGCAGCTGCTCAAGAGCCAACAAGAGCTAGGCATACCCCCTGATTAGGGATGCGCCAATATGACATTTTTGGCCGATAACGATAGCCAATATTTTCCTTGCCAAAACAAAGATACCGATATATAAAAAAAAATTGCTGCCTTTTAAGCATAGTTGAAACACACACACTGACCAAAAAGTTATTTTGTTGGCATTTACATATGTCCCCATTACCAGTAAAACATAATCCAAACCTATTTCTTTCACTTACTTGTTGTGCTGTTTTCTTGTTCATTTGTTGAATCAATCACATTTATTTATAAAGCCGGAACCTAGGAAGAAACCTAGAGAGGAACCAGGCTATGAGGGGTGGCCAGTCCTCTTCTGGCTGTGCCTGGTAGAGATTATAACAGAACATGGCCAAGATGTTCAAATGTTCATAGATTACCAACAGGGTAAAATAATAATAATCACAGTGGTTGTAGAGGGTGCAACAGGTCAGCACCTCAGGAGTAAATGTCAGTTGGCTTTTCATAGCCGATCATTCAGAGTATCTCTACCGCTCCTCTACTGCTGTCTCTAGAGAGTTGAAACAGCAGGTCTGGGACAAGGTAGCATGTCCGGTGAACAGGTCAGGGTTCGATAGCCACAGGCAGAACAGTTGAAACTGGAGCAGCAGCATGACCAGGTGGACTGGAGACAGCAAGGAGTCATCAGGCCAGGTAGTCCTGAGGCATGGTTCTAGAGCTTAGGTCCTCTGAGAGAAAGGGAGAGAATTAGAGAGAGTATACATACAGTTGAAGTCAGACGTTTACATACACCTTAGCCAAATACATTTATACTCAGTTTTTCACAATTCCTGACATTTAATCCTAGTAAGAATTCCCTGTCTTAGGTCAGTTAGGATCACCACTTTATTTTAAGAGTGTGAAATGTCAGAAAAATAGTAGTGATTTATTTCAGTTGTTATTTCTTTCATCACATTCCCAGTTGGTCAGAGGTTTACATGCACTCAATTAGTATTTGGTAGCATTGCCTTTAAATTGTTTAAATTTGGTCAAATGTTTCGGGTAGCATTCCACAAGCTTCCCACAATAATTTGTGTGAATTTTGGCCCATTCCGCCTGACAGAGCTGGTGTAACTGAGTCAGGATATACAGTGGGGAGAACAAGTATTTGATACACTGCCGATTTTGCAGGTTTTCCTACTTACAAAGCATGTAAAGCTCTGTAATTGTTATCATAGGTACACTTCACCTGTGAGAGACTGAATCTAAATAAAAATCCAGAAAATCACATCTAAATAAAAATCCAGAAAATCACATTATATGATTTTTAAGTAATAAAGGCACAGTCAACTTGGTGTATGTAAACTTCTGACCCAGTGGAATTGTGATACAGTGAGTTATAAGTGAAATAATCTGTCTAAACAATTAATGGAAAAATAAATTGTCATGTACAAATTAGATGTCCTAACCGACTTGCCAAAACTATAGTTTGTTAATTAACAAGAAATTTGTGGAGTGGTTGAAAAAATGTTTTAATGACTCCAACCTAAGTGTATGTAAACTTCTGACTCCAACTGTAAATTCACACAGAACACCAGATAAGACAGGAGAAATACTCCAGATTAGTTCAGTCTCAATCAGGATTTCATCATACATGTCAAGCAGTGAAGTTTCAGCTCGGTCTGTCCGTGGCCTCTCATCCTCGGTGCGCACTGTCACTGTCCGTTTCCGTCTTGTCCAGCTGTCTGTAACATTTCAAGTAAACCCTGTTTCTTGTCTCAATCGACGTAGCGGTACCTAGCACCGAGCATGATGCTATAGGTACCTAGCACCGAGCATGGTGGCGACTCAGAGAGAATGCCACCGAACCGCTTGTTCACAGCTTCTTGTGGAATACTTTTGCAAGTTTTAACCCCACGGTCTGTGTTTTGTTGAGCAGGCGTTTCAATGCCATGACAGAGGGGTATTACGTCTGCTGCAGACGCGGTTAATTAGATTATTTCTCAAGTCAGTTGTTCGAATGGAGCTGGGAGTGTGTTCATGTTTCAAATGTTCTGAAATACCATTGAAATGGCAGCAGCGGTATGTGAACCAGCACATTCTTGAGCATGCAATACGGCTTTCCTCAGTACGAAATCCTTGTCGACCCACGGTGCTGTCAGACTCAGCATGCCCATGTGGCTGACTTCGCTGGTCCAAATCTCAGTCAAGCTAATAGCAGTGACGCCCATAGAAAGTAGCTCATGGATGTGCGTTTCAACAATACTGTGTAACTCTGGTAGGGCAACATCTAAAAATAGCGCCTACTTGGTAGTGTGTACGGGGGCTCGAGGTGTTCGACCAGTCGGCGAAGGCCAACATCATCCAGGACAGAGAGCGGTTGATTGTCAAGGGCAATGAATTCCATTATCTTGGCATTAATGGATTTCACCTTTGAGTTGTCTCGCTGAAACCTTCTTCCTCTTTCAAATGACTGCTCGACTTGAACTTGTTTAGTTGTTGGAAGTTTGCGCTTAGTATTTCTGCTTTTGTTGGCATTTTTAGCTAAGGTCGGCCGATTCCGATATGCTTACCGATATATCGTGCATCTCTACCACTGATCTTATATTCAAACTCCTGCATGGCAACTTCAGCATTCCAATGCTTGTAAAATGGCTTTTGCAATGTCAAATCGTAGGCTTTATTAGTTGGGTGACAACAGTTTTAATTTGCTGGGTTATTGTTACTAAATGCATTGTAGAAAATTGTGTTTTACCAGTGGAGTTGTGTAGGCTACCAGAGTGGATACAACTTACATCTTGCTGATTTGCACATCTAACTGCTGATTGGGTCTTTTCGATTGCCAGGTTTGACCATAAGAAATAGTTTTGGTAGTTTTGCTTTCAACAGTTATTGTATTTGGTCATTTTTACAGGAACAGGTTAAATTTGTAATTTCATAACAAGTGCAGCAATCATTTTTTTGCGAGCTTCACCATTTTGTTTTTGAGACTGGGGTGAAATCCAAAGCTGTGTTTTATATTAATTGGCTATAAATATTGAATCATTATTATAAAAAAAGCATCTGTTAAAATGGCAAGTTAAACAGAATGATGGGGAGTTCAGATAAAACCCCCCTAATCTGGATGCTCAGATCCTCAGCTCCCGTTTCCTGGCAACCCAGACTCCTTGCTCCAGCCAAATGCTACGCCACGCCCACGGACATTAGTTTCTCCTCCGCAATGAATACCTCCCTAACCCTTCACCAAATTTGAACACATTCGCGCCATCTGATTGGTTTAGAAGCCAATGGGTTGGGCCAGAGCGGCGGTTTGAAAATTAGTCTTTGGCTTTGATACTCTGATTGGTTAGATACGATCAAATCGCTGAGGACTTTTTGTACAAAGCCCCACGTGCCCTCGTCACCACGAACAACTTCAATGATGACAGTCTCGGACTAAAGTCTGTAGCGAACAACAGAGCAGCATGAGAATTTAGTGTGAGGCTATAGCATCATCGGTAACAGGTTTGAATTTAGAACGGAAAATGAATGTTTTCATGCAACAAATGTTGTTCCCCAAATCAAACCGAAACGTTTCAAACTAAAAGTATCCATATCAGAGCCCATGTATCTAGATCGTGCTTGAAAGGAACGATTCCCATCCCTATTATCGAGTCTAGTGAGTCATGCCTCTTTCCCTACTGTGTGTTCTGCCCTCTTGTGTTTCAGAAGGGACAGTGCAGTATGAAGGGCCAGGTGTAGAGCTGCCCTACTCTCCTCTGCATGACACAGACCCCCTCCTCCTGCTGCAGTTACAACACAGACACAGAGCTGCCTGCCTGGCTCTCAAACACACACTCCGGTAGGTCCACACACACACACACTGGAAGCTTTTACTAACTACCCAAATTACAATTGTTCATGTCTGTCTCTTCTCTCGCTCTCTCTCACACACACACAGTGTGGACCCGGCCTCTGCAGTGCGTCTACCTGTACAGCAGGTGCTCAATCTGGTCTGTCGCGTCCTGGCGGTCAGCTCCAAGAGCATAGTGAGTTCTCTCTCACTCACTCACTCACTCACCACTGTTTTGTCAAACACCCCCCTCCACCCCCAGAAAATGTAATACTGCATTTTTGGTGGTTGAATGTTTAAGGTTAGGTACACGGGGGTCTTGGTGTATCGTTAACAAGGCTCTCTTTATCAACAGAATGTAACAGCTGATGGGTGTGTGAAGCTGCTGGTGTTGCCTGCCATACACAAAGATACTCTGCGGGTGCTGCACGCTCTCATCACAGCGTAAGTACCTACTGAAGGCAACCCAAGTGCTAGCCTGGTCCCAGATCTGTTTGTGCGCTCATGCCAACTCCATTGCTCTCATTGTCTAGTCAAACAATGAGGGACAAGGAGTTGGCATGACCGCACAAACAGATCTGGGATCAGGCTACGCAAGTGCTGGCTTGAAAAAAAAAATCTAAATGCAATGGGTGTTTTATTAATTAGTGGACTGATGGACTTGAATTCTTCTTTCCTATCTCAGTTTAGGCAGTGCAGTATTCCAGTGTGCTACAGAGACTGTTCTCTCAGACCCTGTCTGCCTGGACCCCTCTACCTGAAACCAGCCTGGGACAACAGAGAGCATTCAGGTATCTCACACACACACACACACACACAAACCCCATGTGCGCTACGCGTACATACAAACCAAAGGAGGCTTCCGCTAGCGGAACCCCCCGCAACAGCCAGTGAAAGTGCAGGGCGCCAAATTCAAAACAACAAAAATCTCATAATTCAAATTCCTCAAGCATACAAGTATTTTACACCATTTTAAAGATATAATTCTCGTTAATCCAGCCACAGTGTCTGATTTCAAAAATGATTTACAGCGAAAGCACCACAAACGATTATGTTAGGTCACCACCAAGCTACAGAAACACAGCCATTTTTTTCCAGCCAAAGAAAGGAGTCACAAAAAGCACAAATAGAGGTCAAATTTATCACTACCCTTTAATGATTTTCATCAGATGACACTCATAGGATTTCATGTTACACAATACATGTATGTTTTATTTGATGAAGTTCATATTTATATAAACAAATCTGAGTTTACATTGGCGCGTTACGTTCAGTAGTTCTAAAACATGCAGTGATATTGCAGAGAGCCACATCAATTTACAGAAATACTCATAATAAACATTGATAAAGATACGACTATTATACATGGAACTTCAGATAAACCTCTCCTTAATGCAACCGCTGTGTCAGATTTTTTAAAAACTTTACGGATAAAGCAAACCATGCAATAATCTGAGTACAGCCTTTAGACAACAAAGCAGCCAAAAAGATATCCGCCATATTGGGTAGTCAACATTACTCAGAAATAGCATTTTAAATATTCACTTACCTTTGATGATCTTCGTCAGAATGCACTCCCAGGAATCCCAGTTCCACCATAAATGTTTGATTTGTTCGATAATGTCCATCAGTTATGTCCAAATATCTTCTTTTGTTAGGGCGTTTGGTAAACAAATCCAAAAGCGTGTTCAGGTCGCGCTGAACGTCGGACGAAAAGTTCAAACAGTTCCGTTACAGCCTGTAGAAACATGCCAACCTAAGTATGGAATCAATCTTTAGGATGTTTTTAACATAACTTCATTAATGTTCCAACCGGACAATTCCTTTGTTTGTACAAATGAAGTGGAACGTAGCTACCTTTCACGTGAGCGCGCCAGACCTAAGCTGTGGCACTCTGCCAAACCACTCACTCAAAGAGCCCTTATGAGCCCCTCCTTTAGAGTAGAATCCTCAAAACAGGTTCTAAATACTGTTGACATCTAGTGGAAGCCTTGGGAAGTGAAACATAACTAATATCACCCTGTATCTTCAATGGGGGCTGGTTTCTGCCTGCCATATGAGTTCTGTTATACTCACAGACATCATTCAAACAGTTTTAGAAACGTCAGTGTTTTTTTATCCAAATGTACTAATTATATGCATATTCTAGCTTTTACGGCTGAGTAGCAGGCAGCTTAATCTGGGCACGTTTTTCATCCAAGCTACCTAATACTGCCCCCTACCCCAAATAAGTGAATTGGGAAGGCAGGGCTCGTGGTAAAGGCTGGAGCGGAATGAGTAGACTAGTATCAAATACTTCAAACGCATAGCTTGACGTCATTCCATTCACTCCGTTCCAGCCATTATGGGCCGTCCTCCCCTCAGCAGCCTCCACTGACACACACACACTGGCGAACTACACACACTCCAAACCTCCTTTATTTGTATTCGTATGTTCATAATCTCTCTCCTTTTGACCCATAGTGCAGTGCGTGGGCCCTTGTACCGTACCTTAGAACTCTGGGTAAGAGTGGGAGGAGCCTCAGACAGTGTCTTGCAGGGAAGCCCCACCCACTCTGAGCTCCTACGGTCCCACCTGCTGGGTGACAACACACCCTTGGCGGACTCTGTTAGGGTAAGAGGATCTGATTGGTATATTGCCAATGAGAAGCTTAGGATGGTCATTACTATGGCTATGTAGTGCACTATTTCTGGTCAAAAAATGTTGGTCAATAGTAGTGCACTACATAGGGAATAGGGTGCCATTGCACAATATTTACTCACGCTCCACTTAAGTCTAACACCATCCCCCTCTCCTCTCTTTTTCCTCCTCTCCAGCCCACCAGCTCTCCTCAGCTCCGTGATCTGGTTTCCAAAAAGCCCTGCTCTAAAAGCCGGAAGCCTGGATTGGCTGTGAGCGACAAGGGCGGCGCCTCTTTCCAGAGGAAAGGAGACTCGCTGGCCAATCAGGACACCTGCCTGTCTGCACTCAGAGGTGAGGGGGTTTTATCTAGTGTGCTGACATTTGTTGATTATTGGAGATGTGTGTAAGCAAAACAAATGTATACATTTTCCAGTCCATGTTGCCAATGAATGACCAATCCCTTTCATAGTGTATTTTTAGCATTTTACAATCAATCACAGGTCAATGATATCTTGACGAGCTGTGATGAATATAGTTATACATCTCTCTCTTTGCAGCATTGAGACAAGTCATACTGACCAGTGGATCTCTACTGAAGGAGGATATACACAAGGTCAGTTGTGTGTGTCTCATATGTGTGTTGTATTACCTTCCCTGTAATACAGCCATGAACGACATTATTGGCATCCTTGATAAAGACGAGCAACAACAAAAAAAGACTGTATAGAATAAATAATACAAGTACTGAGCTATATTGTATGCTAATTTGTTTGGGAAATGATTTTATACTAATCCAATTGAACCCCATATTTTGTTTAACAAGTAATAATAAAAAAATATCTTAAAAGATAAGGTTTCAAAATTATTATATCAAAGATCTCCAACATATTCTACAGTAGGTATGTGGGGTTGTTCTCTGCTTATTACATCCGGCTTTCAACGCCAAACCTACTACTGGTGGTGTGCGCTGCCAAAGAGCTCTATTTTGCTTTCATCTGGCCATAGCGCCGGTTCCGATCCAATTGCCAATGCCGTTTAGCAAACTCCAAGCATCTACATTTGTAAGATGACATGAAAATGAAAACTATTTGGCCACGGACACCAGTGGTGGGTTTGGTGTTTGAAATAAGTTGTGATAAGCAGAGATGAACCCCCATACCTACTGTAAAATATGGTGGTGGTGGATCGCTGATATTATGGGCCAATTTTGCTTCTACTGGTCCTGGGGCCCTTGTTAAGGTCTTAAGGTCAACAGCATTATGAACTTTACCCAATACCAGGACATTTTAGCCAAGAATCCGGTTGCCTCTGCTAGGAAGCTGAAACTTGACCGCAAGTGGATTTTTCAGTAAGACAATAACCCCAAGCAAACAGCAAATTCCACAAAGAAATTGTTAATTGAACACAAAATCAACATTTTGCAATGGGCCATTTTAGTCTCCGGACTTGAACCCCATTGAAAACCTGTGGTTTGAATTGAAGGCAGACGAAGGATATCAAGGATCTGGAAAGATTCTGTATGGATGAAGTCTTAAGATCCCCCAATGTATTCTCTAATCTCATAAAACATTTTAGACAAAGGCTCAAAGGCTCATTTTGACCGGTGTCTTTCTGAGTGTGAAAATATTAACAAAATCTTTCTCTGAGCAATTGTATTAGTATAATATAATTTTCCATTTTATGGAGCATACAATATGGTTCAGTATTTGCATAAAATAGTATTTTTTTTACTCCTTTACCAAGGGTGCCAATAATTTTGGTCATGTTTGTGATTATGTTTCTTTATGCGTGTGCTCCTTTCCTCCCCGCTCTCTCTGCCCCCCTCCCCGATACACACAGAGGGACTGCAACCTGAAAGTACATACACACACACACACACACACACTCAGGGAGGGGGACTAAAGGGTTATTTGGGGGCTGTGACTAGCCTACTGTCGTGTTTTGGTTTGGTGGTCTGTTTAAGCAACCAAGTAAACATGATTCTGCCTCTTCCGTTCCACTTTAAATAAGAACATATACATACACACACACACACACACACCAACTCATACACTGCAAGCACACAATCAACACATGCACAAACACAACTACACGCATAGAACACACACAGAGATATATCTATACATGCATACATACAGTGCCTTCGGAAAGTATTCAGACCACTTGACTTTTTCCACAGCCTTATTCTAAAGTAGATTTAAAAAAATAATATTCCTCAGCAATCAACACACAATATCCCACAATGACAACGCGGAAACACGTTTGTTGAAATTGTTGCAAATGTTTTAAAAATAAAAACTGAAATACCTTGTTTACTTAAGTATTCAGACCCTTTGCTTTGAGACTCGAAATTGAGCTCATGTGCATCCTGTTTCCATTGATCATACTTGAGATGTTTCTACAACTTGATTGGAGTTCACCTGTGGTAAATTCAATTGATTGGACATGATTTGGAAAGACACAACTGTCTATATGACAGTTCTGTACAGCACTTTGAGATATCAGCTGATGTACGAAGGGCTATATAAATACATTTGATTTGATTCTATATAAGGTCCCATAGTTGACTGTGCATGTCAGAGCAAAAAACCAAGCCATGAGGTCGAAGGAATTGTCCGTAGAGCTCTGACACAGGATTGTGTCGAGGCACAGATCTGGGGAAGGGTACCAAAAAAATGTGTGCAGCATTGACGGTCCTCAAGAACACAGTGGCCTCCATCATTCTTAAATGTAAGAAGTTTGGAACCACCAAGACTCTTCCTAGAGCTGTCCTCCCTGCCAAACTGAGCAATCGGGGGGGAGAAGGTCCTTGGTTAGGGAGGTGACCAAGAACCCGATGGTCACTCTGACAGAGCTCTAGAGTTCCTCTTGGAGCTGGGAGAACCATCCAGAAGGACAACCATCTCTGCAGCACTCCACCAATCAGGCCTTTATGGTAGAATGGCCAGACAGAAGCCACTCCTCAGTAAAAGGCACATGACAGCCCGCTTGGAGTTTGCAAAAAGGAACCTAAAGACTCAGACCATGAGAAACAAGATTATCTGGTCTGATGGCCTGAATGCCAAGCGTCACGTCTGGAGGAAACCTGGCACCATTCCTACGGTGAAGCATGGTGGTGGCAGCAATATGCTGGGGATGTTTTTCAGTGGCAGGCACTGGGAGACTAGTCAGGAACGAGGCAAAGATGAACAGAGCAAAGTACAGAGATCCTTGATGAAAACCTGCTCAGGACCTCAGACTGGGTTTCACCTTCCAACTGGACAACGTCCCTAAGCACACAGCCAAGACAATGCAGGAGTGGCTTCGGGACAAGTCTCTGAATGTTCTTGAGTGTCCCAGCCAGAGCCCGGACTTGAACCCCATCTAATATTTCTGGAGAGACCTGAAAATAGCTGTGCAGCGACTCTCCCCATCCACGCTGACAGAGCTTGAGAGGATCTTTGGGGAATAATGGGAGAAACTCCCAAAATACAGGTGTGCCAAGCTTGTAGCGTGTGAGGGGAAAATTATGTATTCACCTTATTTGTTTGAGATGAGTAGTTAGCAATTATTGACTTAACTAATACTGTAAGTAAGACATTTATTTCCTTCATTCTGAGTGAACTGAGATGAGTTTTTTAAACTGGGGCTGGCATCTAAGTGATGGCTAGGTAAAAACCTACAGCTGGCATTCCATAGATAAGATGTGGGGGGTGTCACTGAGATAGAGAGAGCCTGGAGGAACAAAGGCCTCAGTGTTCCTAATCTTCATGACATCTGGGACACAGTACCAGAGGCAGATCACCACTTCATTAAGTCAGGATTCCTATTTGACTCAGCTATGCCTCCTTGTCCGTCCAACATGTCCTCATCTCCCACCCTTTCTAATGCGACTATCCCCGATGCTTCTCCCTGTTTTTCCCCTGCCCCACTACAAAGTTTCTCCCTGCAGGCAGTTACTGAGTCCGAGGTGCTAAAGGAGCTCCTTAAACTTGACCCCAAAAAAACATCTGGGTCAGATGGTTTAGACCCTTATTTAAGGTTGCTGCCCCTATCAAAGCCAAGCCCATCTCTGACTTTTTTAATCTGTTTCTCCTTTCTGGGGAGGTTCCCATTGCTTGGAAGGCAGCCACAGTCCTTCCTTTCATTAAGGGGGTGATCACGCTGATCCTAACTGTTATAGGCCTATTTATATTTTGCCTTGTTTATCAAAAGTGTTGGAGAAACTTGTCAATAATCAACTGACTGGGTTTCTTGATGTCTCTGGTATGCAATCTGGTTTCCGCTCAGGTTATGGATGTCACTGCAACCTTAAAGGTCCTCAATGATGTCACCATTGTCCTTGATTCTAAGCAATATTGTGCATCTATTTTTATTGACTTGGCCACAGCTTTTGATACGGTAGACCATTCCATTCTTGTGGGCCGGCTAAGGAGTATTGGTGTCTCTGAGGGGTCTTTGGCCTGGTTTGCTAAGAGTGCAGTGTATAAAGTCAGAAAATCTGCTGTCTTAGCCACTGCCTGTCAACAAGGGAGTACCCCAAGGGTCAATCCTTGGCCCCACACTCTTCTCAATTTAAATCAACAACATAGCTCAGAAAGAAGCTCAGAGAGAAAGCTCTCTCATCCATTTTATATGCAGATGAGTCTTTTACTCAGCTGGCCCCTCCCTGGATTTTGTGTTAAATGCTCTACAACAAAGCTTTCTCTACCCTTAATCTTGTTCTGAACACCTCCAAAAACAAAGGTCATGTGGTTTAGTAAGAAAAATTCCCCCTTTTCCCACAGGTGTGATTACTACCTCTGAGGGTTTAGAGTTTGAGGTAGTCACTGCATACAAGTACTTGGGAGTATGGCTAGACAGTACACTGTCCTTCTCCCAGCACATATCAAAGCTGCAGGCTAAGGTTAAATATAGACTTGGTTTCCTCTATCGTAATCGCTCCTCTTTCACCCCAACTACCAAACTAACCCTGATTCAGATGACCATCCTACCCATGCTAGATTACGGAGACATAATTCAAAGATCGGCAGGTACGGGTGCTCTCGGGCGGCTAGATGTTCTTTACCATTCGGCCATCAGATTTGCCACCAATGTGCCTCATAGGACATATCATTGCCCTCCATACTCCTCTGTAAACTGGTCATCTCTGTATACGACGCAAGACCCACTGGTTGATGCTTATTTATAAAACCCCCATAGCCTCACTCCCCCCTATTTGATATATCTACTGCATACTGAACAAAAATATAAACGCAACATGGAACAATTTCAACGACACATACAAGCACTGTGTGTGTGTGTACGTGCAGTACCAGTCAAAAGTTTGGACACACCTACTCATTCCAGGGTTTTTCTTTATTTTGACTATTTTCTACATTGTAGAATAATCAAAACTGATGAAATAACACATGGAATCATGTAACCAATTTTTTTTTTAACAAATCCAAATATATTTTCTATTTGAGATTGTTCAAAGTAGCCGCCCTTATAGTGTAACCTTATGAACATGTCCTATGAAAGCATTTACAACAGCGGATTCATTTTCTAGAGTTGATTGTGCAGTTTGTTCTGAGGCGTGTGAAGGATGCGACCGTAATTACATGCATTTCAGGCATTATCTCTCAGCTGAAGCTCAGGTGATAAAGCTACTGGATGAACACCTGCGTGTGTTCAGTGGTGTCATTTTACCCTCGTGCTGTTGAGGACTGTTTAGACTGGTTTAGAGAGGTGTAATACTCTGGGAAGATTTGTTTATAGCGTAGGAGTGTTTTCCATGTGTGCTGCTGTTTTCTGCTCTTGGTTAGCTCAGGCAAATTTGCATCCTTAGTGATATGTACTGGACTGGCAAGCGACCTTTTTGGAATACATTTGCTTCCTGAATCTGTTTCTCTTTATCCCCATCTCTCCCCATCTTTCTCCAGGTATCCTCCTTCTGTACAGAGGCCCTGACCATATGCAACTCCCTCCTCCATCCGCGCCCCCCCTCCCTCTCTTTTCCCCTCACCCTCAAACCCCCCCCCAGGCATCCAACCTCCTAAGGGGGCCTGCCCCCGGACCTCCCTTCCCCAGCTCTCTGGACAACCACCTACCTCTGGTTCTTCCAGTGCTCTCCGGCGGCCAGAGACCCGTTTTCATCCTCTACGACAAAGAAGAGGCGTCGGATGTGGAGATTTCGCTAGAGAGCGATTCGGACGATGGTGTGGTCATCGTGCCACAGAGGATGCGGATGTTGGAAAGCCAAGATGGCACCAGCTCTGCGGCCACTCTTCCCGGTCTTCCTTAGCACCAGGTGGCGTCACACTCCCCATGCCCTGTCAAAAAGGCGACCCGGGTGGGGACATCTCCCTCCCCCTTTCCAACGACCTTCCCTCTACCTCCCTCCCTCACCCTCTCCTCCCCTCCTCCACCCCAAACTACACCGTCAACTTGTTCCCTCCATCTCCGCTAGTCTCTCTGGTTCCCCCTCTCAACTCCACCGGTGTGGCCCAACTCGGGGAACCCTCTGTGGGGTTAGGAGTCGGGACTGACTCCCTGCCTGGAGCCCAGCTCCAGCAGATGTTGCTCCACAGCCTCCAGCACCTGGTCAACCTACAGCACTAGATCTTCCCATACAGGTACAAAAATCACTTAATTTTCACTTAAATGTCCTGTCATTAAGTTTTGCTTGTGTGTCATTTATCTTTTGATTTTGTACAAAATACTATATTTTGGGTTATTGAAAATACATTTCACAAAGGTATGGATGGTACAATGATTATCTACACTACACATAGCTTGTATTGTCACAAACTGAAATCAGGCCCAAAAAATATGAATTTTAGAAACCAGAAAATGGCAGAGCTATCTCTACGTATTGCGCCTTTTAAATACAATTCTTGAACTCTACAGGTTCACCAGAACCAGTTAGCCCAGTCCAGCAGAGCCCTACAGCGGCAACAGCAATCCATTGACGAAGATCACACGATCATTAATATCAACAGCTCTGATGAAGAAGAGGAGGATGAGTTGGAAGAGGAAGAGAACGGTTTCCCAGATGAGGATATTTGATGGAGACCTTGATGATTATAAGGGGGAGGAGATGGAGGATGAAGAAGAGGGAGAGATTCGGCTGTTGGACGGAGAAGGGAGGATGAGAGGAAGGAGAGGTGCTCAGAGGGTTGGCGGAGGGAGGGATAGGAGGATTCCGAGTGGAGAGCGAGGGGGAAGGAAGGATAAAGGCTCAGGAGGTAGAGAGCATCGGAGTGCTGGAGGAAGAGGGAGAGGAGGATGCCAATGAAGGAATGAATGACCCGAACATGCCTCAGATCCTGTGTGTGACGGGCGGAGCTCTGAGAGAGAGCTTGCTCAGGCAGAGCTAGATGAGGAAGGGGCCGGGCATGGGCAGAAAGTGAGGTCATGGGAGCAGAAGGGAGGTTATCGGCCGGAGGGAACGTCCTCTTCTGAAGACGGTCCTGCTGCTCAACACCAACAGGAGGCGGAGCCTGCACCGGAAGTGAGGGTGGACGGTGACGATCAGCCATCCAATCAGGAGGGAGAAATATCCAAACAGGGCGGCGATAATACCGGACAGGAGGTCATCAACAGCTCAGAGGGAGAGCAAGGGAGAGGGGCCTGAACGAGAGAAAGAAAGAGAGGATGGGAGAGGGATGAAGAGAAAGAGAGAGAAGGAAGGAACAGAGAAGAAAAAGGTAAGAAAAAGACTCAGAAACACAGTGTTCAAAATGTGTCCATATAACCACTCAGGCGTTTTGTACTGTACAACCCACACATTTCTCATGTGTTACATGGACATGGCTTAGGGGGAATACTTGCAGATATACAAATTATGTTGGTTAATGACCGTTGTGCATTTCCTCTGCCACAGAATTGGCCAACAAAAGCTATCTAACAACCCACACTCTCTCTCAGTTGGGTGAAGAAGCGATGGCGTCCAAGCTAGCCGACATCGTAGCCTGCCCTCCAGACAATGTGCCCTCTGGATCCAACCGCCCATCCGAAACAAGGCCAGGCACGGCTCCATCACAATACCTACAGAACAACTCGATTTCTAGCCCCTTCCATAGTCTCACACATTCTTTCATTATCAACATACTGCTAAGACAATGTTCAACACATTGAGGCTGGGTTTAGACGGGCACCCCAATTCTGATCTTTTTTCCACTAATTTGTCTTCGTTTTATTTTTATATGTTTTTTTACACCCCTTTTTCTTCCCAATTTCATGGTATCCAAATGGTAGTTTGTTTTGTCTCATGCAACTCCCGTACGGACTCGGGAGAGGCGAAGGTCGAGAGCCGTGCGTCCTCCGAAAACACGACTCAACCAAGCCGCACTGCTTCTTGACACAATGCCCGCTTAACCTGGAAAGCTAGCCGCACCAATGTGTCGGAGGAAACACTGTGCACCTGGTGACCGTGTCAGTGTGTACTGCGCCCGGCCCGCCACTGGAGTCTCTAGTGCTCGATGGGACGAGGACATCCCTGCCGGCCAAACCCTCCCTAACCTGGACGACGCTGGGCCAACTGTGCGCCGTCCCATGGGTCTCCCGGTCACGGCCGGCTGCGACAGAGCCTGGACTCAAACCCAGAATCTCTAGTGGCACAGCTTAGCACAGCGATGCCGAGCCTTAGACCACTGCGCCACTCGGGAGGCCTCTCACTAATTGGTCTTTTGACCAATCGCATCAGATCTTTTTCAGAGCTGATCTAATTGTTCAAAAGCCAGATTTAGTGAAAGAAATATCAGAACTGGGCTGCCTGTGTAAACACAGCCAGCCATAGAGGTTGGAATTAGATTGGTCTTAAACGATCACGTTTCGTCTTGAATGCAGGACAGTAGATTTATTTGTAATACAACTCTCTGGACTATTATTATTTAAAAAACGCTTCAATTATTTTACATCAAAACATAAAGACTTTGCAGCTCGTACTGGTGTGTGCTGTGTTAGTGAGTGTAGTAGTAGTGTGTTTTTGGATCTTTATAGACAGTATATGACTTCTGTTCTTTTTGTTCTCCCGTCTTTTCTTACAAAATAAACGTCAAAAGCAGTTATCCGTTTCGACAGGTTTGCAAAGTCTTTATTGTCTTGTCTCAGGAGCCGTTTCAGTTTGTGTGTTCACTTTGGGAATGAGTCAACTTGGGTTTTTATGCTGTGTTGAGGGTGTGAACCCGCCTTGTCAATGCATAATTTAGAGGCGTAAGAGTATGCAGACATTCTGTGAAGGTTTTTACGTTGTTCCTTCATCCTACATACACCCAAACAACTTTACTGCTAAAAACTGTTTTGCAATACCAAATGTTCTCCACTTAGGAAATGTACGCCTTTCCTACACACTTCTCAGAAGTTGCTATTCAGACTTACTTGATGCAGGTGGGTAATAACGGGCTTTGCAGGCGTGGTTCCCATGCGCACGCTGAAAACCCTCCCACTTGCTGGCCAACGGATTTCCTCTTTTGAGTTTTCATTACATTGATCTTAAGTCATCCCTTTTAAATTAGGTGTACCCTTTTCAATTAGGATTTAGTCAACAGACTCATTAGAATCCATTGAGCGAACGAGTGCAGAATTATAGGGATCAATGAAAGACAGACTTAAAATAGAAATGCAACAGCTGCAAAGACTTGACTGAGTTACGGATCACATAAGGAAATCAGTCAATTGAAATAAATGTAGTAGGCCCTAATCTATGGATTTCACATGACTAAGCATACATATTTATTTCATAACTCCATTTCTTGAACTGCATTGTGGGTTAAGGGCTTTATAAGTAAGCGTTTTACAGTAAGCTTGTGTTCGAAAGCACGTGACAAAATAACATTTTGTTTGAATACTGTGTCGAATCTAAATTGAATCCTGGGGCATCTTGACTGAGCGTTTTTAACGAAGAGTTTTGTGACGGGGACCTGTCAGTTAAGTCTTTGCCCAAAGATGACACGTTTAGAACCAGCCTGATTCTAGCCCACGGGATGAAGCAGCCCATCCTGTCATCGTCTACACATTCCACACTAACATTCCACACTAACATTCCACACTAACATTCCACACTAACATTCCACACTAACATTCCACACTAACATTCCACACTAACATTCCACACTAACATTCCACACTAACATTCCACACTAACATTCCACACTAACATTCCACACTAACATTCCACACTAACATTCCACAGTAACATTCCACACAACATTCCACACTAACATTCCCACTAACATTCCACAGGAAACACAATAAGGCAGTCTCCAAGGCAACTCCCGTTTTGCAGATAGAAGTACGGTCTACTCAGACCGCA